>NC_091132.1:30759605-30944605 GCF_040183065.1 Periplaneta americana | reverse complement strand
TAAATAAATAAATAAATAAATAAATAAATAAATAAATAAATATGAAAAGTAAATCTAACTTATAAGTACTTCTATTATACCCAACTATTAACAACTTAAGTAATTACATATCACCTTAATTAATTACATATCAACTGAATTAATTACATGACACAAATTAGGTAATTACACTGCACCTACAATTACATTTTCAGTGTAATCTTCTCAACCTTTTCTTAAATGTATTGATTTTGAGAGGACCACCCTGAAAGATTGCCGCAGGTAAGCTGTTCCAGTCTACTATTGTGCGGTTAACAAAGGAAAATTTTGCCATTACCGCGGTCCCTCAACACCAGTTCCACGAGCTGCCAAAAGCTCATTGAAGAGTGTACGGTACGTAGCACTACCACTAGCAACTAATGACCACATACCACGGCATCTACATTCGGTGACGGCCCTTAGCGAACACAACGGAGCATGTCCGGAATATGGGAAAGAAACGGAGATGACGATGAAGAAGGGAAGTGTAGTTATGATAGCGAAATGAGTCCGAGATCCATCGCCGAAAGTTATCCAGCAATTCTGCTTCAATTGGTTGAGGGAAAACCTCAACCAGGTAACTTGTCCCAACCAGGCTAGCTCGTTTTATAGTCAGACGTGCTAAAAGTGCTTCAACGGATGTAAAAAGTCCTGTTTTCATATGGAATATATGAGTAGACACTCTAGGGATGTGAAGCCGTCAAAAAGTGATTTTTTTTTAATTGGAGATAACTTACTTTCATAATGATCGATTAATTTTATTATATTGCATGAATATTAAACATTGTCATATTTTGTTTGGTAGTGACAGCTAGTGTATATTAAACATATAGAGTATCGATTATAAAAAATATAATTAGCTAAATGTAATAGACTAATTTATTGTGATCCGTCATTAACTGTCTGGGGAAGATTGAATATTCAATCACTCACTGTAATTGTGTTTATTACATTAATTGGACGAGTGTTTTCATCCATACGCACATCATCAGGTCCCTGTTACAATGTATATTGCTGTGTTGACATAATTTAGGGTGAATAATTTTGAAGGAAAAATTGTTTCGGGGCCGGGTATCGAACCCAGGACCTTTGGCTAAACGTACCAAGGCTCTACCAACTGAGCTACACAGGAACTCTACCAGACCCTGACTCAATTTCTCCCTTTTATATCCACAGACCTCAAAGTGGGCTAACAACCATCAAGCAACCAAAATTGAGTGCACACAAACTCTGAGTGACTTGAATTGTGGTTTTCTGTTAACGAACAGTGAAGTGTATTATGCAAATCGGCTTTCAGGTATAGCTCACTGTGAACCTGATTTGAACAATTTTTCCGTTGAAATTATTCAAATCAGCTTCACAACTACAGACCGATTATTTAGTCCTGACAGCTCAGCGATGCGAAAGAGGGGAAGTAGTAGGAGGAGTGGGGAGAGTTCCGGAGTAGAGATATGGGCCAGCGGTTGCTAAAGGCAAGAGAGTGAATAACACAAACACCCCTTGGCGTAACTAAATGGACTCGCCTGTCCCACGCGCACATCTCCGGCGACTGTCAGGACTAAATAATCGTACTGTAACTGAAAGCTAAAACATGTAACGTCGGATGAAACACGCCCCCTTGTCTGGAAGCAAACAACTGAACAACTATACAACTATGGCATTCACCACGACGAATTAGACTGCATGCTCTCCCACCAACAGCATTTGCATCACAGCTTCTCCATTTCTTTTAAATTTATACATTATATTTAACATTTTAACATAGTTAATATCAAACTGTACAAATTTAATTTTAATGATACGATCTAATGAGAATACCTAGCCTTTAATTGTACAAGGTTAATATCATGCCGTGCCTTCTCCTTGTCTTATATACACACGAGAATCTAGCATCAGTGTTCTGCTTTACCATGTACAGCTTACCTCAAGAGGCACGAAATTTATATAATTGTAAATGCCAGTACGTGCATTACTTAATATGTTATTAATTTCTAGATCAACTCATCACCTATTTTTTTTAATTGTTTGCATCTCATGCATCTGAAGATGACTTTTTAAAGTCGAAAATATTAGTGACTTCGTATTAAATATTGTGATGTAACAGATTATCTGACCTCACAAATTGAAAAGTGTATTTGACTGAAAATTTATTATGTATAATTATTAATAATTTAAGGTATTCGTTTTAAACATTGTGATTACAGTATATATTTTGAACTTTTTCACAACAGTTTCTGAACAAACATGAAGTAAATACGATTTTTTTTTTAATTTTTTAATTGCTTGTAACGAAGTACAATTTAATCGTCCAATTATTCACACTTAACTATTCAGTAATAATACAATACTTTAACATAGTATTAATGTTCATTTTTAATATTTTTTTTTATAATTTATATAATATGTTAATGAAACATTTTGTTATATAGGTCCTAATTTTATCATATTAATGTAACTTCAATTTAGTATTAAGAGTCTAGTATTTTATTTTCAATTTCTTTGTCTTGTAACTAATGATATCGATGCATTTTTCTACATTCAAAAATGAGTCAGGTAAAATATTAAAGGTTCTGATGATGCACACATGGGAGAAAGTACTCATTATAATGGCGGTAAACATACAATAATTCTTGGTAAGGTTCAACGTGGACTATCGATTAAGGGACAGATTCCTCCGATTAATGTATTAAACAGCATTAGAGTGAGTGATAAATTATTCAATCTTTCTTAGACAGTTAATGACGGATAACAGTAAATTAGTATATTATACATTATAACTTGTAGGTCCAATATGATAATAAATCATACATAATTAAAGGAAAAATGAATATTAGAATTTGAAATTACGCATGATGAAGTTTTGAGTTTTTACTGAAAAATCAAACAACGGAGGGCTGCTTGATAATGGCACTCTCTCCCAGAGGTGCCGTCATCTTGCAACTGCTGTTTCTTTGTTTCACTTGTGCACGCAGATCGATCAACTTGACATCTTAATAATATTGCCATCTAGTGGTAAAAGTTTCAGGTGCCTCATTAAAAAAATTAGGTAGCTGCTTTAGTTTGTAACTTACTATTGACTTGCCTGTAGGCTATTTGTTGCAATGGGATAGTCATTCCTTGTAAGGCTGTGGTCACACTGCATCCGTAATTGGCCGAATTTTTACACCGACACATTGCCAACAATGATAGAACAAACAAATACATTGAGGGGGAAGAGGAGAGTGTTGGTGAAATGATAGAGGGAAATTGAAGTACATCGATAATAAAAAAACCCTCTGCAGCGTCTGCTTTGTCTACCACAAATCCCATCACGACTTGGCCGGGGATCGAACCCGCGCCGCCTGGAAATTTGTCATCACTCATTCTGCAAACATCTCTATACCATGTTTGTTGTTTTGATGTCATCAATTATTCGATCTCTTCCAGAATTTCCACTAGATCTCCAAAAGTTCATTTCAAATGTTGCTAATAACATTTTCTCTGTGCTCTTTTTGTCTACCATACTTTGTCACCATATTATTACGTTTTTGCCGAGCGATATTCTTTATTCGTAGTTTATTAGCTTTGGATTTAGTTTGATCCGACAATGTTCCAGTCATCATACTCGTCGATATGACTTTTTTTTCCTGTCGTTATTTCATTTATTGCTTCATCAAGAATTGCATCCTGTGTTATTTGCAGTTTCAAATACTTTTACGTCCCACAGTGCTGGATTTTTTCTTATTTGAAAAGTAATTTATTCTTGTGACTCTCCAATACATAAAGGCTTACATTATTTCTTACGTTCACTCCCATACCTTATTTCTTATAAGCCTACTCTTCAGTTCGTTTTCGAATGATGTGATTCAAATCATCATGGTCTGATAGTACATTGGCTTTCGGAGGTAAATTACCTCCAATTTTCTGATTGGGCAAGCGAATTTTCTAACCACAGGATAAGTCAAAACCAAAGATATAATAGCTTGACAAACTTTGAAATAGTTCAGTAGGTGAAAATATTATCGGTACGGGTAAAAAAGAGTTTACATCTAATAAAAATTGTGTTCAGTGTATACTCTGTACTTAAGTATATTATTATTATTATTATTATTATTATTATTATTATCATCATCATTATTATTATAGTATATGTCTCACTTATTTTGACTTAAGGCTCATTCACAATGAAAATTAAACATAACGTAAGCGTTAACTTAAGAATATAAACGTTACGGTAAAATCAAGAAGTCATACTATCATTCACGATGGGAACATAAACATAACCGCAAACATACTTGGTAACCATGGAAACATAACAACGACGCCATTTCCTCATATTCTGTCGTATACTTCAGCGCTCCACGATTGTGTTCTGTTTGCAAATCACGTAAGCATAAGCATGAAAGTTTGGAGTTTGCAAATTGTCATGTTAACGTCTTACTTGTAAGCATTGTATTATGATTATCTTCTTCAATTTTTTGCACTATATTTTGTGAATTTGTAGTGTTTTTCGTATCACAGTTTTACTCCTGGTTGAGTGTTATGTCGTATGGCCCTAACTCTGCTAGATAAAATAAGTATATATAATATACTTAATATATTAAAATCACCACACAAAGTATAATAAAATAAACGAAAAGAATAACATACAGTTAAACCTGTAGAAAAATAAAATAAAAAAAATCCAAAAATATTTACATATCTTAAAGATATTATTTCCAAAATTAAATCCCTTGAATAAAATCCAGCCAAAAATGGTATACCACACAAAGCAAGATTAGAAATACATAAACAAGTTGAAGTTAAAGGCATTTGAAAGGATAAATTACCTATAAAACGAATATCTTGAGAATCCTTTTATTATTATTATTATTATTATTATTATTATTATTATTATTATTATTACCGTTTTTTTTCTTTTTCTTAAGTTTTGATCAGATTGGTTGGTTGCTTAACTGACTATTTTTTATCTTTATCAGAGGAAAGGGATCATAACGACCCAGAACTTACGTAGACCATTTCTGGTCCATTATACTAACAATTCCCATACCAGTCATTGTGCTAGGATTCGCTACATTTCCTATAAGAATGCAGGCAGCTCCACATTCCCAGTGCCATCCTCCTCTGCACATTCCCGATTAATAATCGAGGATATTCTGATAGATGTGATAATAGAATTAAGAAATATTAACAGAATGATGCCGAAGTCTATATTAGGAAAACGGGAGAACCATGATAAAAACCAACTACCATTTTGTCCGCCATAAATATCACTGTATGGATCGAGATTCGAACCTAGAACGCCTGCGTAATAAACTGATGGGCTAGGCTAGAAACGGACATCCGTATACATTTTCACCCGCTGCACGGAGTAAAATGATTTGTTTCACTTTCGAATTAAAATCGTTAACAATTTTAAAATATTGACCATAACTTACTTTCAATATAAATAATAATTGAGTAGCTTCTTTCCAAATCACGTTCAATCTAGAATAATTAAAAAAAAAACCTTAAGTGCATACGTACTTGGTTTTCAGGTCACTCTATTGGGTGGGAGGAGAAATAATTTGTAAAACAAGTTCGCTGTTTTGGAAACGAAACCACTTTATCGCTGGTCTTCGTGAATAGAAGTTACAAGTTGTTAGAGTTTCTCTGCTCTCCTGAAAACTTTACAAAATAAACTGAACTTGTATCCAATAGAGCTCTTCAGTTCTTTGTATGAATACGAAGACTGGGTAATAAAGCATAAAAAGCTCTTAAAGTAACAAGCAGGGCGAGGTTCTTAAGTACAGCATCGTCCAAAAAGGAATGCCACACTTTCAAAACCTAATGCATTTATAACTCTCTTACGGACTTAAAATTCACAGGAAGGATAAAATAACTTTCGGTTACTTCAGTACGTTCAGGTGTGCACTGAAACGAAATTGGATCTATATATTCGTTCATAAATTTCTGACGTCATTTCCCTAATGACAACAGTGGTTCAATATTGTAATCTACAGTTCTCGGATCTTCTCAGTGTTGGCAGTTTCCTTCACGCATCCCTGCAGAAAGAAGTTTCAAAGGGGTGTGTTTGTAGGATATCAGATTGTTGGAGTAGCTACTGTTAATGCAAGTTATCTTGAACCTTCTGAGCGGGGACAGAGGGGCAGAGGGAAGGAAGCGCGTAACGCGGATGGAGCCAACTGAGTTGTTTGCGCATGCTCTGCAGCATAATCTCTTGTCAAGAAACATAGTACTATTTCCTTCACTGCGTACCAGTAGTGTTACCATGGAGCAGCAACCACAGGGTAGTAATTATATACAGTGAAATCACACCACCGCGGAGAAAAAGCAACGCTGTTATCCATAGCCGAGAAAGAGAAATTATCGCAAATATAATAAAATTAAGCGTTGCGAGGAGGAAAAATTAAACAAATACTTGCTGGAACTTCTTGCTAAGGAATATGTGAGAGCGGCTAAATACTCTGGCAAAAGTATTAGTTCCGTGAAGAGAATTAAGAATAATATTGAATTACAACCGAATGAACCTCACACTACTCGGGAAAGAATAGTTATGTAATGTTTAGAAATTATTGCTATAATAGTTATGTACAATAGTGTGTGTACTGTGAACGACATAATGAATTACTGTTGTAAGTTATTATTTTCTTATAGTTCTACTAAACATATTATTTCATTCCAGAATTAGGACTTGTGTAAAGTTGAAGTGGACGACTTCGATCAACACGTTATTCGGGATACAATCGAAGAATTCTATCGTGTTCAGAAAGTAGTAGGCTACACAGTCTACGATTAAGAAGATAATTCCGAATGGATGATGCCATTGACGAAATAACTAATTATAGAACAAGCGATGATGGCAGCAATGATAGGGATATGGATTGTGTATAATTGTAAATTAATGTAAATTCAAATAATAAGCCTGTAAAACATTGTTATACGAATATGTACATATTAACTGAAGGTGTAAGTCATGCAGGCCTATATAATGTACAGAAGTAGCTGTAGTAACTCCTCCATTGCCGGTCCCCAGCCCGGATGAGAGAGGAGTGTACACACGATTATATTTAAATACTTACTCATTACAGGTTAATTAAAGCTTGCTACGAAACTATGTTCTCCTCTCAAAACCGGAGTATCGAGAGAAGATGATGTCTGTATTGAACCAAGTTCTTTTACAGTAGAGAGCCGTAAGGTAAAAGAACCAACGTTTTCTGAAAAGAGTCACGTTACCCGAGGGAGGGGCATCCTTGCCGTGCCGTTACGTTGATGAGTACACGCCGTACCGAGCAGTTCCAAAGACAGACTTAGGGGATGTAAGGTTCAAGATAACTTGCAATGACAATACTAGAGATGAACAAAACTAACTGCCGCTCTCGCTCGCTGTGTTCGTTGACTTTGTCTTTCGAGTCTCGTCTCGTCATTCTCGTGCGCTTCGAGTCTCGCTCATCATTCTCGAAATAGCATTTGGTCGGCGTGGAAAGATTTCGTAACTTTGAATAACATACATAATTGAAATAAATAACATTATAAATGTTTAAATGAGGCAAGAAGACAAAACAGAACAGTATCTTAGTTATCAAATGTTCTGGTTCTATTATATGATACTACCCTAGATCATATATACCCAGATAGGTCGGCCTTATAGGCTTTGAAGTTAACAACTTTTGTCAGGTTTACTACGCTGCCATCTAGTTACATAAGGAGTCACGTCATAATTCGCATTAATATTGAATTAGCGACTGTACTGCCATCTCGTGTTCATTTACGGCGGACGGGTGGCAGTCCTGGCGGTTGTTCTCTTCAAAGTGCTGCCGATTTTAACATAGCGATGAGTTATCTGTTACATATATGATCTAGGATATTACCTACGGTCATATAGGGTAAATAGAAAAAAAAACAATTTCAAATAAATTTGCATTTCTAAGAAACAAAACATAACGTTAATATCTTTTTACTTGAGATTTCACACTTGATCTCAAACATATGAAAAGAAAATTCCTAACCTTTTAATAAGGGCCTAGTAATTAAATAAAAACTGGGGAACGGATTATTATACACTGAAAAGTAGAGATGATGATTCAAATAGGCTACTTGATTGTTTATACATGTAACAGTTGCCAAAGTAGATAAAAGTTCAGTCAGGTATAAACAACTGTGGCTATTCAAGGCTGCTTGACGTTCGGGACTTCGGGAATGAACAATCTCGATGTCTCGGAACACTCACAAGTAGTCTTTAAGTCAAGGACGCGACGTAATACAACATTGTCGTTCGGGTTTGCGGCTTTGCGGGCTCTGTTAGTCTTACTTTCTTGATCGTTGTTCATCTCTAGTAGCTACATAGCTCTTCGTGACTCCTTATTTCTCTTCAACTAGACTTGTTAACCAAATATAAGCCATTGCTTTGGTTACATCTCCTATATCATATCATACTGGATTACTATTGTCAGATGGTACAATACACATAAAATAATAATATTTATACAATGACCAAGTTGTGACTTATAAGTAGGAATCATATTCTTTGGCAGTAGCGATACAACAAAATTTTCCACAATAAAATTGCTTTCTTTGTTAAATTTATCCTTCTTTATACCTAAAATACCATACAGTATTTAAGGGGAGGCAGAGGTGAAATTTTCGAACAAAACTGAAGAAAAAATTAAAATTTGTTTTTTTTCCATTTTTATTACCGGTATCTTTATTTTCATATTCCGATGTTAGTTTTTGATTTTTGATTTTGTGCCCTTAAAAGCATGAAATTAAAACCAAGGTAACTGTATTACTATGTTATTCCCATAATAAACTAATACTTATCATTATTTATATACCTTTTCTGAACATATAAATAAAAAGAAATATTGAAAATTTCTTACAATATGGTGCATGGAGTATTTTATATCAAACGATATAAAGTTTTATAAAATTATTAATATTTACAGAACTATTGCACTTAGAAAGTTGAAACTTGGTATGTCCATTACTAATAACATACTTAGTATCCATGATAAATTTCAAACAAATCGGATAAATTTTGTGGATTTTGAAATATTCACCTCTGCCTCTCCTTAATTAAAACAAACTCGCGAAATTTGTATCATTGTTCGAAATTTGTCAATAACCATAAAATATACCCCCCTCTATCGCAAAGAAAACTACGAAATATGCACCAAAAAGGTTATTCAGTATTGTTAAAAATCATGTTTGTAACTTTCGTTTCAGTTGAATTCTTAATCGCTTGGTAACGCCAATGAAATTGTGTTTGTGCGAGATCGTGCGTATTTGCTTGTTTTCCGCACAGAACCAACACGCGGTAAGTGTGAAATACCACATTCAGTATTCCCAACGTAACACACATAACAATTTCCCTCTTCTTACCGCTTAAGCGCGACATTCATTTTACTGCTTTAGGCTTTTAACATATTATTTTTAGAGACGTTTAACATAGTAATAATTATAAATTGGAAACTTACCACTGCAATTTCACCTAAATTGCAATGTTAATTATTGTTTTTAAATATTTGCAAAAATTAAGTAAGGTCTACTACTCCACGAAACTTATTGCATTCCTGATACAAGTAACATTAAGGAAGCCGTGAAAAAATCAACAAGATTCCAGATGCCGATGTTATTACTGCAATATGTTATATAAATAATATTGTTAAAATATTAAGGGGAGGTTGTAAGCTGATTTGGATCAAAATTAACATTTTTTGGTTTTTAGCTGAACTAATAAATTAAGAAAAAGCCAGTAGGTTAAGGAAGATCACAACTACAGGTGTGCAAATTTTCATAGATGTAGATTGAATAGTTTCTGAGATAAGTGTACCTGAAGTTGCTAAATTTAACACGGTGAGGATAGGGCTTACAACCTCCCCTTAAAATGAAAAATAAATCATTACATAACCTTACCGTTTGTTTTAAGTTCGCATTTATAGACTGGGGGGAAAAAAAGACAGACGTATATCACGGCCTGCTGGAGTATAGTAAACACAGAAAACATTTTATAGCAACAATGTTGAAAGAAAGATATTTTGGTTTTCCGAAGTTTCCGTCATTAAACAGAAACCAAGATGGAGATTTCATTGCAACTAATTAGAAATTCGTCTTTCAGGTATGTAATAAACGATCTTCGCACAAAATAATGTACGATACACGAGCGGTATGTTTGTTTTCATGTTCTCGGAAATTAAAAAAGCTCAACTACGTTTCGCTTTTACAATCTTTTCCTCGAACATGAAAACGTCAACATACCGCTCTTGTAACGCATATTACTATTTCTTTCTCTAAAGGTCCCAGGGAAACTTACTTTCTGAACACGTATCGTATTTCATGCTCCCAAACGAAATATTGTAGCCACGAATAAGAGAATGAGACGTGCGTGAAAAGCATAAATTTATAATCGCAGAAGATTAATGAGCACAAACTTTGTGAGATAAAAGAAAAGAAGAAAAATACCTTTTTCCTATATATATATTATAAAATTTTGTTTACAAATCGTCACGAAAGATTTGCATTAGCTGCACAGAGTAATGTTAGCTTAGAGTTGCTCATGTTGAAAGTTAACAAAAATGGAGCTGAGGGTGTGGAATAAATTAGAACACACAGTTATGAAAGCTACACGTGAGGGCCTCATTGTCAATAAGTTTTGTTGGGATGGAGCTTGCATAAGTTTCTGTGCTCATGCGAGCTAACGCAGCCCCTATCTGCTAAAACCGTGTTGAATATTCAGATTTCCACATGCCAGTTTTCCGAACCGCTCTCACTCATTCACTCCCAGATCGTGTCTCTGAGTAGAACAAAAACATAGACCGAGGGGGGAATATCCCGAAACATCCTGCCAAAGCATACACATTAATAACTGAACACAGACAAAAACCGCATGGAATGTGCTTCAGAATATGAGTAAGAAAGTTGTGTAAAATTGCTCTGTGAATCACGTTTTCCTCATGAACAATTTTCAGATGAGAGTTGGTTTTGGTGTGCAGAGAGAAAGATTTAATAATCCCATCTCTAACATAAACACACACACAGGTGAATACGTACGTTACCACTTGTAGCGCGGAATTTTCATTACTGGTTACCAATAATCGCTGCATCAGTGGTGCAGTACTAGCGTGTTGGCCTTCCATCCTGGGAGCCAATATTCGATTCCAGGCCTGGTCGTGATGGAATTTGTGGTGAACAAAGCTGAGGTAGAAGATTTTTTTTCGGAGTACTCCTATTTTCCTCTTTCATTCCACCAAAACTCTACACCTCCTATTCATTTCATGTGTCATCTGCAACCGGTTCGACCAGCGTATAGGTAACTAAGGCTGGTATTCATAGTCGACACTTTATATCACCACTTTGCAAAGTGACACTTTTGACGAAAGTGGCTCTTTCATATTAGTGGTATTCATAGACGATTGAAGAAGTGCACTTCACAAAGTGTCACTTTACGCCAGCAAAGTGTAGAGTTAAAATTTGGTTGGTAATAGAAGTCCCACAATGCCTTTCAAAACAAGTGAACAAACAATAACAAATTAATGACGTATAACCTACAAATTACAATGCTTGTGATTTGAATTGGGAGCCTATTGATTGCGCGAGGAAGAAAATATATATTTAAAGTTGTTTTATTTCAGTTTCTAGTTTTTGTTGCCGATAGTTTAGATTATTTCAGTCAGTTCAGATATATAATATTTTATTAAATAGTTAGTGATACTGCTGGTGAAATTAGGTTAGGTTTTGTACAGTACATAACTGATCCATTAATTTATATAGTTAGATTAGGTTCTGTACATATCTTTTTCATTGATTTATGTCGCTAAGTTAGATTATGTATGTATCCGTTCCACTGATTTATACAGTTCGGTTAGATTTTGTAGCCTACATATCTTCTATTAGTTTATATAGTTAGGTTAAGTTGGACTGAGTAGGTTAAGTTTATATATATATATATATATATATAATCATTAAATTTATATCGTTAGGTTAGGTTTTATACGTATCTGCTTCATTGATATATCGTGTTATTTCCGTTATTTTCATTTTTGTCTTTTTCGTGAATAGTGAATAGAAGTAAAAAAAGAATGAGATAAACACATTACTACTGCTATTATTATTATTATTATTATTATTATTATTATTATTATTATTATTATTATTATTATTATTATTATTATTACTACTACTATTTTCTCTCTCTCGTTTCCATTATTGCCTGCTCTTCAGGAATATTTTGAATGCCAAATGTTTCTATAATGCAAAACAAAATAGGCCTAATAGTATGAGATCTCTTTTCATGGTGAGGTTATGACCACATGAACTAGAAACAGTAGATGTATTGCTTACCGGCGTGAAAATATATATTACCGGTATCAAAACAGTAATGATTATATCAACATCAAGATAAATCTTATCTCAAAATACAGGTAGTCAACAAAAATCAAAATCATTTTAAACCCAATGTAATTATGGAATCTGCTTAGAAGGCAGGCACGTGAGGTCTCTCAATGCTAATTTAAAATAATTATGCCTACATTAGATTGAAGTTAGTTTAATATTATTTAAGTTAAAAAATTCGTTTCAGTAATAAAAAGTAGGTTATATAGGCATATCTACCTACATATCACTTCATCGAATTGAGGTTATAAATATACGAATGTTACTACAGAAATACCTGAACTATAATATTATATATATATATATATATATATATATATATATATATATATATATATAAATGTATGGTACATATCTGTAGCATAGAATTTTAATGCAGTCAATAACTGTATTATTGGAGGCACTGGCAAACGTCTATTATTCGTTTTTGTCAACCAGTCATCGAAAATATAAGCAATCTCAATAAGTTTCTTTATCAAATCGGAACCGTTTTTTTTTTTAATTCTATATCATTATAAAATTCCACGGGATTGTCTTTAGGCCTATCTCTAATTTGTACATTGTCCACTAATTGTGCCATCTCTTCCGCACGTTCTAATAATTCGACAACTTCCAAGACGTCCGCCATTTTTATACAAAGTGCCACTTTCGGCTCAAAGTGTGGTCGGAACTACACTTTCATCCAAAATGTTCCTTTGCATCAAAGTGTCGACTGTGCAACGGAAAAGTGATACTTTGCGTCTTCCAAAGGACACTTTAATCGAAAGTGTCGACTATGAATACCAGCCTAAGTATGGACACTTCGCGTCGGTACCTTTGATGTAGCCGGACTGATTTCAATGACCTTCAAGCCAGCTAGAGCGTGAGATTCTGCTTTCTCCCTAGAGTTGGCGCTGACATCACATCAGCTAGCAGTCGACACAGCGGAAATATAACACATATAATTAATACATCTAGGTACATTATGTACTCAAATAAAATAAATTGGATCCATAAAATAATAAATGCGTCATTAACTGTAATGTCTAGACTGTAAAGTTCCTTTATAATGAGAGTTGAGACGTTGACCACAACAACAATTAAAATATATAATGATTTGATAGCAGTGAAAATAGAAAAACAAAACTCTTATAAGAAGTAAAACCATATAGGCTACCTATATTATATTATATACAAATATTAAACGAATTTTATACAAAATTTATAATGTATTATATTATTCTATAATATAATTTATTATACTTACTTACTTACAAATGGCTTTTAAGGAACCCGAAGGTTCATTCCCGCCCTCACATAAGCCCGCCATCGGTCCCTATCCTGTGCAAGATTAATCCAGTCTCTATCATCATATCCCACCTCCCTCAAATCCATTTTAATATTATCCTCCCACCTACGTCTCGGCCTCCCTAAGGGTCTTTTTCCCTCCGGTCTCCCACCTAACACTCTATATGCATTTCTGGATTCGCCCATACGTGCTACATGCCCTGCCCATCTCAAACGTCTGGATTTAATGTTCCTAATTATGTCTGGTGAAGAATACAATGCGTGCAGTTCTGCGTTGTGTAACTTTCTCCATTCTCCTGTAACTTCATCCCGCTTAGCCCCAAATATTTTCCTAAGCGCCTTATTCTCAAACACCCTTAACCTATGTTCCTCTCTCAGAGTCACAGTCCAAGTTTCACAACTATACAGAACAACCGGTAATATAACTGTTTTATAAATTCTAACTTTCAGATTTTTGGACAGCAGACTGGATGATAAGAGCTTCTCAACCGAATAATAATAACACGCATTTCCCATATTTATTCTGCGTTTAATTTCCTCCCGAATGTCATTTATATTTGTTACTGTTGCTCCAAGATATTTGAATTTTTCCACCTCTTCGAAGGATAAATCTCCAAATATAATTTATTATATCTGAAATATAAAAAAATTATTATTACAACTAGTTTGCCACTGAGAAATAAGGAAAAGCTGTTAACTTGATTTTATTTGAAGCAAAGCGTTACTGGATTATGCAATAAGGTAGGCGATGTTTGGATCCTGTGTCTCAACTCTATACTCAGTTATTATCTTAGCGTATGCTCGATTACACTAACCTCTAGCGCTTAAAATTGGAACTAAACGTCGGCGCACAGAGAAACAAAACACAGGAAAATTCGCTCATTGTCCATTCTTTATAATCCCTATTGGCTGGTTCGACCATTTGCGTGAGGGGCGAGGGGGGGGGAAGAAAATGGCCGACTTTAGCCAACTGGGCGCTGCGACGCGGTATGAGCCAGAACCGATTTCGTCAGTGTGACTTGAGATACGGAAGTGACCAATACCTCGCTCTGTAGCTTAGAGATTCTGTAAGGCCGGGTGCACACAGAATCAGACTCCACATACGTCATAAGCCGAACGAAAACAAGAGTATAGGCCGCGTACGACAGTAGAAATTCGTTTCGGTGTTCAGTGGAAACAGAGCTACCGATACTGTAAATTTATTTATATAGGAGGTTTTGATGTGACGTGATACTCAGATGTTTCTGTAATTGAATTCTTTTAATTCAGGAATTAAGAGTCAAATCTAGTTCATTATTTTAGTAGCACATAGTAGTAGATTACTAACATGGATGAATATATAATAGGATGCGAAACTGCTGTCAGCACCATCTGACGGAAGGGAGCTCAAATACGGTGATCAGCGCCCGACGTCGTGGGTGGTGAACATTAGAACTACGTGTTGGGTAGATTACCCAGAATTCTCTATTTATCCGTTCGTTCGAGACGAACAGACGATGCTCGAGAAGACAAGATGGCAGCCAGAAACTTGCTAATGAGTGTACATAAAGTGATACTACGTGTGTATAAGCAGTGTATGTTAAACAGTGATGTTTATGGACGTTATAAAAATAGTGTTGTTGATGAATGTATTGTAAAGTAATAGTAATATTAATAAATCGAACTATTTAAGTAGTTTATTGCAGACTTTTCCATTGTGCTATACACTAAGTACCCAAAGAATACAATCCCAATTATCTAACCTTTTGCTTAATTTTCTGTCTCTGTCTGGTTATATTTTAATTGGGTAGTGTAAAATAGATCGTCTCTTTTATCTTCCTGTTGGCTCCGGTAAGAATTTTCAGGGGAAGACGCTGTGAGAAATAAAAATGTAAATGTTTTATTTTAAATTGGATTAGTTGAGAATATCGATGAAGGTGTGAGGGAAGGAATATTTTCCGCATAGTTTAACATTTTCGTCACCAAGTGCGTTGCTAAATGCATGGAGTAATTAGTTTTTGTTTTCGCTACTTGGTGCGCTGCTAGATGTAATAAGTTCTCCTCTGTCCATCAGATGGCAGCAAGAACAGTTTCTACATTAGCGCCTCTAGCATGTGTTACGGGAAACTCAGTAAGTTTCGCATCCTATTATATATTCATCCATGTTACTGTGTTTAAAATCTTGCAGCTGTTTTGGGCTAGTCCGTGCCTTCGTGCATCCTTTTCCCTTAATTTGTTTGGTCTATTTTTTCAGTCGTCTCCTGTCTGCAGTGCATATTTACTACTTCATAAAAGACCCAAGGGGTGGTATCATTATATATATTCAAAAGCGAAGAAAGTGTTCAAATTGACCGTTTTGTAATCAAGCTTATTGTCCTTTGCTGTATTCTGAACCCTGTGTTTATAAGAAGAGGGGTGCGGAATAACTACGGACGGGATAAATGGACTACCTGCGGTGGAGCGCTCGATTTCCTAGGATTGATAGCGTCCTCAACTAAGATTTAAGGAGAAGAATAGAAGTGAAGTAAAGTAGATCGAGTAGAAAGAAGGCTAAATTTATTTTGCTATGGCCTCCTTAGGAGCGAAGAAAGATGGACTGGAACTTTATACCAATTGGCGAAACTAGAACCACATAAGAGAGATACGTACTACAGACCTCGACAAGCATGAAAGGCTAGAGAGAACAAGAATCGATATGTAAGTCATTCAAGATCCTGTAGTTTGGTGTATGTGTACATACTCGAATAAACGCATATACATACATACATACATACATGCATACATACATACATACATACATACATACATACATACATACATACATACATACATACATACATACTGTCCACACCTGTGGAGTAACGGTCAGCGCGTCTGGCTGCGAAACCAGGTGGCCCGGGTTCGATTCCCGGTCGGGGAAAGTTACCTGGTTGAGGTTTTTTCCGTGGTTTTCCCTCAACCCAATATGAGCAAATGCTGGGTAACTTTCGGTGCTGGACCCCGGACTCATTTCACCGGCATTATCACCTTCATCTCATTCAGACTCTAAATGACCTAAGATGTTGATAAAGCGTCGTAAAATAACCTACTTAAAAAAACATACATACATGCATACATACATAGGCCTACATACATACATACATACATACATACATACATACATACATATAGTTGCCTCGTTTAATTATTAGGCAGCGGCATTCCTTTTAAGATTTGTAGGTCTTTATTGCATGCACCGATAATAAAATGAAAATGCGACGTTGTCACGTCTTGTTTGTTGCTGCTATATATTAATATAACATGGATATGGGCTAGGCTTAATTGCTCAAAGCATGAGATAATTTGAAGATTTGTTTAGATTATTTAGATTATTTATTTTAAATTAATTATTTAAAGAACTGTAATATAATTAATTTTCACTGTGAACTAGAACAAGACACACTGCTAAAATTTGCAACTCTGGTTTATACACTCCGCGTGGAGTTATTGGAGCGGCCTTCAAAAGACTTGACGACGACAATGGACAGCGCGACATAATTAAAATTATTGAAACTACAAAGCTTCCGTCCTCTTTGACACCGCTAGCCTACTAATTGAACGTGGCTACTTTACATACATACATACATACATACATACATACATACATACATACATACATACATACATACATACATACATACATACATACATACATACATTACAATACAACAAATTACAATGCAATGCAATAAATTACTATGCAATACCATAAATTACAATACAGTACCTTACATTACATATATAATTTTGAGAAACTTGAAAGCAAATTGTGTAGTCCATCTAATTCGTTGCTGGCTAAATGAAAATAGCCCTGTTGTAGGGCTGCTACCTCTAAGCCTTTGGATTATTGACTCGTTTTTACTTATGCTCCGGACCCTTTACTTCCGTTGTTGTTTTATATTTGATTTTACGTAGTTGACATTTCGGACCCTATACATTCGAATATTTTATAAAATTTTATTGGTTTGAAATGTGGTATACAATATTTATCTGTGATGGCCTTAGTTTTATTATTTTATTGGTTCGTTTTGAATACTACCTAAGGTCGTAGAACTGCTCACTTATATGATTTTTTACAAATCACCTTATGTATACTGCATATTTTGTGTACCTTGTTTTACCGTGACAACGCTTTTTAGTTCTTCTAGCACTCTGATTATTGTATTATTTGTGTCTTTGATTTATGAATAATTTTAGATAAGGGCGCAAATAGCCATAGTAGCTGACGCGCCCTTTTTAAACCCCATTATCTATCTATCTAAGCCTTTGGACAGATTTATATGACACTAGCAACACCTATCTTAACCTACGTTAGCGAAGCATGGATCATACGCAAATGTAAAAGATTCAGAATTGTTTCTAATGAAATGAGATTTTTAAGACTAACGGCAGGTTATGCAATATTGGATCAAAACAAATTCAGATACGTATACTAAAGGAATTACATGTCACTTCTGATATCGAATGCACTGGCATGTAAGTTATATGACAAACTGAAAAGAACATCTACACTGGCGTTCAAAGATATCTGACTCCTACTAATCGATAGTGATCGATAATTTGTTGGTGTAAGTGTGGCTTCCTTAGTTATCTCTTCTATGAATAGATGGCAAAGATAACATTCAGTGTCGCCAATCATACGTAAATATACCCGCATTACGGAATTCAAAATTTCATTCAGCTCTGCTAATTGTAAAAATCACTAGGTATAGCGGGAAACTGCTGATATTGTCAATAATGAAAATAATGTATACTTAATCTACATCTATATTTTCCCCAACACTTTTTACACGTCCCAATAATGGTGTCATCTATTGAGAACTAGCGGAACTATTTCAAACTGTGTTCATTTGTTATATCTTTGGTTCTGACATAACCGTGATTATACCACAGTCTAGTATATACAGTCGCGAAGCTCAATATGTAGTAAATATGCAAACATTAGATAGTTGCTCACCACTAGGATCGCTAATATCGCCTCATTACAGGCAATGCAAAATAGCACCGTCACAGTCTATTGTTTCTAGCACCCTCAAAACTCAAGCTTCGTGACTGTATATAGTAGACTGTGATTATACTACTTGTTTTTTTTTTAAGATGGGACATGACAGGAGCGTTGCTATCGGAAAAACAACTGAATGTCACATACACATAGCGTGGTAGGTCTGCTGTTGCTATGGTAACAACGGTTGAGTTGCCAAACTTACCTTTCCCACGTGGCGAGTGCTTAATAGCTGTCTCGGTGACATTTATTGTGCACACAATGTTAGCATTGATACGTTTCGTCTTTGATTCTCTGTCGATTTCTGTAATGTTTTCTTACCTTCGCGTCAATTGTCAATGAATGTTTTAACGTCAACCATCTTAACGTTAATTGCTAACTTCCATCAGCTGACAGCGTGGTAGTCCATATTGGCAACATAGCACTGTAGTTCCAAGCTCGGCCGCTTAACTGTCATGTCCCATCTTTCAAGAAAACAATTATAGAAAGTTCGCTTCACGATCAGAAAATTCTATGTCAGATATCTGTGAACGCCAGTGTACACTGACGTTCAGAGATGTCTGACCCTACTAATCGATAGTGATCGATAATTTGTTGGTGTAAGCACAGTTTAATACTTACAGTCACGCAACTCATACGTATAAAATATGCCAACATTTGACAGCTGGCGCGACAGTAGCCCTCTAGCGGCAGGCAAGTTAACAGTGTGCACACGACATATGATAACACATCAGAAAACGGGTTTTGCGTAATTTATTTTATATTTTTATGCTCTACAGTAAGTGTATATGTTCTTATTAATTTTACTTTAGAATCCTAGAAGAATTTCACACGCAGTTAATCTACAAGTTTCAGAAGCTGGGAATAAACGTAATTCTTTCTGCTCCTTACAACTGAATCTTGGCCCTGATCACGTATCATGGTTTGAAATAATATAATTGTTCGTACGTGGACGGCTAATTCAATTCATTCCAAAATATATTTATGAATCATTGGAATTCTATATTTACTGTGAGAAGAGTCAAAATTAGTAGCTTCAAAATTGTAGGCCATATCTCGTAGAGTACATCGCGTGGTGAACTCCTCTCCCTATTTCCTGAGAAATTAGCTATTTTCCATACCACAAATTGGGGTAAACTCGGCCGCTGAGGTAAACTTGAAAATAAAAAAGGGGAGGATTTAAACCTTAATATGACATTGATTTATGAAGTTCATTATTTTTCCATTTCTTAAGAACCGGTATTCCCTTTATTATTTTGAGTCACAAATAGTGCTGATATTATGGTGTAAATTTTTATGGCAAGTTTACCGTATTTTACATTACATTTCCAGTTTTCACACATAAGCTTAATTTTAACTTATCCTACCTATATAATACGTAATTTACATGCACTTACTGTTAATATGACGTAGGTGAGAACAAATAAATGAACACACAATTTTGTTGAAAAAATTGTAACTTCAATATTAACTCCGAAAATGTAGGCCTAATTTTATTTTCAGAGCAGAAGTGGTGTAAGTCAAAAATGGGTAATGAGGGTTAAAGTAAACATTCTGTAAAATACAGCGCAAAGTAGCAGTTAATATTGAATTTATTTAAACTATTAGTAGTCAGTGAATAGCACGAAGGATATATTAATTGCTACTTTGCGCTGTATTTTACAGAATTTTTACTTTAACCCCCATTACCTAATTTTGACTTACACCACTTCTGCTCTGAACGGCTCAAATAATCACTGGTAATGTAAAATCAACACCAATAACAGTTAACAGCCATGCAAATTATCACAGAAAAGATTGCTTTTTATATTAAATTTAAAAAGGCTCTTTTATTTCTTGAGAACTTTATACGTCTGCCACATGAATCTACACCAACACATCAGAAATTTTATCGACACAGCCCGGATTTATTCAAGAAGTGAATATTTCGCAAAAGGATTACAATACTCCATGAATTCTTGAAAAATTAACACCATGATCCCTACTTGAATGCAATATAACATTCAACTTCTGAAAAATATAAAGAAATAAACACGAATACAAAAATTATGGAATTACTTGCATTAAAAACTCTAGATACATTATCCAAAATCGGAATGGTTACACATTTACACATATGATCTCTGCAAAAAAATAATATACTGTAACAGGTATCTACTTTGACATACAAATAGATAACTGATAACTAATAAATGTTTTATAGAACACAATACGTAGGCTACCTACAACGTAGATTATTGGTTATGACTGAGTTATGATTTTCTCTTGGTCTTTAGGGAATCCGAAGAACGACAAATTCGGAGATTTAAACTTGTTGTTACTGCAATTTTCGTCATTGCACACATTGCCTTTGTTCCGACGCATGATTAAAACGTTTATAACATCTCGCATCCCTTTAAAGCACGTGCTGGCTGAACGAGATTGTATCAACCCTATTACCAGTGCCTTGCCTGCCGCTTGGGCGCTAGTGTCGCGAATGTTGGCAAAAAAAAGTGTTGAAGTTGCGCGACTGTAAGTATTAGACTGTGGTGTAAGTATGGATTCTTTAGTTATTGCTTCTAGGAATATATGGCGAATAACTTATAATAATCACTGTTGCCAATCGTAGATAAATATACCCGTGTTATAAGATTCAGTTTTTCGTCCTACTCTATTGATTGTAAAACAGCACTGAGTTTGGCTAGAAACCGCTGATATTATATATTAGAAGAATAATTTATGCTTAATCTATATAATCATTTTCCCTGACACGTTTTAACGGCTCCCAATAATGGTGCCACCTATTGAGAACTAGCAGAACTCTTTCAAAGTTTGTCAATTATTCATATATTTGGTTCTTACTTATCCCGTAGTAGAAAAGTTCGCTTACACAATCATAAAATCTTAGATCAGCTACCTTTGAACGTCAGTGTACAAGGATGGACCAATGTCATGTATTACGTATGTCCTCTCAACTCTTGAATTATCGTCCTAAGGGCGAAAGATGGAAAGAATGGCCCTTTAAATGCCGACGATAAACCGTAAGAGATCATTAGCCTAATACGTGATAGGATGAAGACTATAGTACATAATACATTTGCATACACTAGGCCTACATATTATTGTATACATGCATACAGTACAGACTAGAGTCGTGAACAACTGGTTAGGAAAAATATAAATTGTTTTTGCTATTGAATGCTTGGCTCTGTAGTCAGTATGCATTTCAGTATGCTATTCTGTCTCGGAGAATATCTCAGATTAGGCTTAACGAATATTCGAGTTATTTCTCACTTTTTGGTGGGTTGACGGCAAAAGACAGACAACATTGAGCCATGCAGAAGTTCAAGAGCCTTTACAAGGAGGCGATTATCATCTTGTAGGCTTACTATTTAATTGATAATTCTTCTTCTTTCACTATAATTAATCAATAAATCAATCACCCATCCATCCGTCGACTCATTGATTCATTCGTCCATGGATTTATTGATTCAGTGATTCACTGATTGGTTCATTCATTCATTCATTGTTTGATTCATTCATTCATTCATTCATTCATTCATTCATTCAGGTATTACAGTTGGTATCGTCAAGAGCAAAACATAGCTTCTTAAAAATGATTTATTAATGAAATAATGCATCTGCTTAGAGTAATGAGGCATTCACAACTACTGTTTTAGAGGTATGCATTTTGAGTTGAAAGTGTAAACGTTACAATAGAATGTGTGTACTTATGTTCTCTTCTATTTAGTAAGTAATTATAGGCTAATTTATTATATTCCTGCATTTTTTACACACCAGATTTCATATTATACATTATACTTACTTCCTTTGTTGTTACCGGTGTCCATTTGTTCACTTATATATGTTATGAAGATAAGTGTAATAAAGTATGAAACCAATTATAGGCCTATATTAAGAAAATACATTTTTTAATTACGGACTCAGACTAAATCCAGACACATCACAAGCTATAACAATGGGCCACCAACGAGCATTAAACAAAATAGATCTAGCCACTGTATCAAATACAAAAATAAATAATACTACAATTACAAATAGTAAGACAGTAAATAATTTAGGGGTATATTTAGATTCAAATTTAAATTTTCAAAGTCAAGTGACCTACATTATGTAAGAAAACTTTTTCCATAATTCATTCCCTCAGACACTTAACCAACGTTTTACCTCTTAGTCTTAAAAAGAACCTTATCCAAACTTTAGTGATGCCCCACTTCAATTATTGCGATTCTCTATTCACGAATCTAAATAATGATCTTGCCCATAGACTACAGCGTGTTCACAATATCTGCGTTCGTTTCGTTTGTAACATTAGAAAATTCGATCATGTAACACCGTCACTAGAATTGTTGTCTTAAAGAAAGAAGATTCTTCAACTCTCTCTTATTACTATTTAAAATCATCCACACCTCCACACCCTCTTACCTAGCATCTCGGTATTGTTTACCTTTCACTACCTCGAACCCGGGACATGTACCTTCTCTCTATTCCTCTGCACAGAACATCCTTCTACTCATCATCTTTCAGCATATCGATTCCACGCCTCTGGAACTCTCTCCCTGACCATGTCAGAGACTGTCGGACAATATCAAAATTCAAGTTTAAATTAAAAAATCACATTCTAGTTCATGGAATTGCTTGTTGAACACCTGTCAGGTTGCGCAACTTCGGCTTAATCCATGACATATAGTAAACATTGTAACTATGCTGTTATAAAAATGACAATTAATATGTAATGTATTTATTATTATTATTATTATTATTATTATTATTATTATTATTATTATTATTATTATCAGTTATCACTATCATCATTGCTATCTCTGTTTTCTTTCTTTTTTCTTATATTAGCTCGAAGAGAGCTCTATAGTGTTCTTTTGACCCTGTTGACCCTCTATAGGGCTTTAATTTAATTTGTATTATTTTGATCAGTGTTTGTATTTCTTTTTTGTATTTATATGTGCTATCTGGTAGGATGGAAGAGAAGGCCTTATGGCCTTAATCCTGTCAGATTAAATAAATAAATTTCCTTCAATTGTTACTTCGTTTGTGTATTCAGAAAATGTCAGTGTTCTGTCTATCCTGCAAAACATCAGGGGCAACCGGTTGAAATTCGAACATTCAGTCGGATGCTCTACCTTGACGGATGCTTTCTGACCGGTCGAATGAAAATCGGTTGTAAGCCCTATTCTGCAGCTCTTTAGTACAGACCATACTTTACATACATCTACACGCCGTACCTATGTAATTGTATTATATTATAACCGTCCAAGATATGTACTATAATGGCTTACACCATCGTTTCTCAAACTATGGTCCGCGGACCACCTGTGGTCCTCGAAGTCTGCTCTTGTGGTCCTTCAAAAAAGATAGAAGAAAAAATAAAATTCAATCGAATTGCGTATCATACTATAGCTGAAAATCTCAGAGTTTGTAAATGACACATGGCAATCACCTTTCACTTTTTCTCCCAGTACTGACATTTTATGAAATTTATTTATCCTACCCGTCTATCGCCTTCCCACTCTACTCTCAGCAACAAAAGAGGGATTTAAAGCACTATGAACGTGGCGTTTCTCGCCATCTTTTCCGTGAAAATCTGACGCTGTGCCTGTTACCCAGCTAGGGACCACTCGAATCCCAAACAGGACCAAAGTACCGAACCTTTTCATGTATTTATGACTTTCTTAATAGTTTTGCTGACACCCAGTCTGCACATTCAAATGGTCACGTACTGTACGTCGTACACCAATAATAGAACATGCAAAGTTACATCTTTACTTGTTGAAAATCGGGCATGTTTCTGCATTAATTATTTTATTTCTGTTTTTGCAAATGACGATATAAAAATTTTCTTCTATTAACATTAACTTAATTATTTCTACATTAAAATGTAAGTATACTGGTATTAAAATATGCTACATAAATGATAAATTTGCTTTCGAAGGGAAAAAGAGTAAGGTGGTCCGCGGTACTGTTCTGACTTAGAAAAGTGGTCCCCACTTCAGAAAAGTTTGAGAAACGCTGGCTTACACTAATATAACTTATCTATCTTTCTTTCGTTTCTAAATATTGTACAGAGAAATGATTTTGCCTCGCCTCGAAAGAGAATGTATTTGTGCGTTCAGCATTAGCTACAGCAAAAGGAAATTGGACATGTTGCAGATGTATTTGTTTGCAGACTGTTATTGAATTACTTGTTAACGTATCTTCCATTCAGATAGAAATTCACAGACGTGTGTGAAAAGTTATCAGATGATGCTATGACACCAAATATATTATCTAAGTTTATTAGACATTCAGAAGGATACTCAAAGTCAATTATACCATAGACAAGAGGAGTTCAACAAATTAAACGAAACATAAGTAGTTTTATATAAAAAGAGGAGTTTCATTCCTGATCTTCTTGTAATTATAAAGAAAGTGATTAAGGAGAAAATTAGTTTGACACAAGAAGGTTTTGTAGTGTATCGCTAATAAATTTGCATTACCGCCTTGCAAGTCAGTCAGCTGCCAATCTACATACAAAATATATTGCAGGTTAATTGCGCGCAAGAACTAATTTGTCTAGAACTTCTTGAACAATTTAAACATTTTTAAAGAACTTGCGGACTTTATAAAAATGTTATGAAAAGGTAATTATATGCATAATATACCTAGGAAACCCATAAAATTTTACTGGATTAATAATAACAAGAAAACTTTCGTAATAAAATTTAATCATTTCATATCTGTCCTCAAAATAGGCCTACAGTTCACTGAAGTGGTCTACGTAAAAAATATCGCTAGATCTCATGTTCTCCAAAAAAAGTCTTGGTGTACACAAATATTTATTTTCCCTGTGAAAGTACAAGCATTGCCCCATGTAGTAAGCCTTCGTTACGCAGAATTTTATTCGAATCGTGTACTACGAACTGAAGTATGTTCAAGAGCGCCCACAGCGGGTAGTCCCAGTGGTAGAAATTGTTACCACTGAGATTTTTATGTTTTTACGCGTTTCTTTTATTTTTCTCTACGTGCTGAATACATGTTTTCTCAAACCCTCGGCAAACAATTCATCAAAAGCGAGTGCTTTAAACTATGAATGCGTGCGTGAGGTAATTTAGATTTCAGAACTGGCTATTTTTCATGTTCAGTTTTCTCTTTCCTCGTCAATCCATTCCCCCTAATTTTCTAACCATCTTGCTACCACTGAGATTGCATCCTGCGGGCGCCCTTGAATCTGTTCATTTTATTTTTAATCCTAATATCAACAAAATAAATTGTATTCATCCGCAAGATACTGTTGTAACTGAAGCAATAGAGAGTTTTCACACCCTCCCGGCACGCTAAATAATTAACTCTATGTAGACGTCATTGATGAAAGAGTCAATCTGAGCCATTTACCTCACGTTATTTCAGTAGCGGACTCGCTATTTTTAGACGCGAACGAAGTTTATCGTAGGCCTAATTCGGTGTTAAAACATGGCATCTCGTTAGATATTTATCACTGTGGATGAACAGCTCAAAATAGAACAGCCCAAGATAGATAAATTATTCAATCAGAAGTACAAAAAAACTAAGGAAAGTTATTTTTCGTTGAGATTCCAACAGACAAAATGTTGGGTCGTGAGCACTCCGCCAAACGAAAATACACCTTTGTCTAACTCGCCGTAACATGAACACCAGTAAATATTTTGTGTAGTGACTACTTTTAAAAGTAATTTCCATTTTTTCTCAACATTTCTTTCGCTTTGACCACCCATCTAACGTGAAAAATAAAAAAAGTTTGCCGCTTACCAACTTTTGAAAGTATAAAAGACTATTCTAAACAGATCACATCGAAGTTAGTATTTTTCTCTCACTTTTCAAAAAAGAATTTCATTTCGAATTCTTTTCTATGTTTTCCTTAGACATTGAACTACGGTATCGATTAAAAACTACAGCACGATTGATTGACCATCATAGGAGCTACGACATGATAAACGTTAAAGGAGCGGGAAATATAGTATAATGACTCTTTCCGAAGTTTTATGAAGTTAACATGTCTCCAAATACGTCACTACTGACGTAAACATACCGTTAACCGTATACCGGGCGACCACGGTGCAAAAACTCTCTAATAACTGTGGCAAGGTACGATTACTGTATCATTAAAATGAACGTTTTAGGTTAAGTGCACTTGAAGTACAAGGACTTTTCACTACCTAATATTAGACATAGATTAGAACATCCAACGAGTCTAAGTAAATCATTATTAGCTAAACATCAGTTACTAAAAATACAATTCATTAGTTGGATAATGGTAGTCAATATCATGATATAGCAGATATGTATGAAATACCATTGTGTAGGTCAGTCGTTCTATGATAGCAGCTATAAATAACACAATTTCAGTACAGCTCCTTAATGTGTCTTTTTTTTTTTTTTTTTTTTTTTTTTTAATTCTCGTAAAATGTACCGAACAGAAAGTCTTTCCTTGCTTCTAGTTCTTTTAAAATAAATAATTTCATCTCTTTTAACACAAATTTCCCTTGTTCGCGAAACACTAAGAAACAAATTAACGCGCATAGGGGAATATCGATACTTGCACCATCTCTCGACTGAAATTTGTACTGTTACGCACGGAAAATTATGACGGTAATCTTAAAGTGGAATATTACGTTTAAATATTGACAAATACGTGCTAAAGTATTTAAATTATATGTATTTCTGATAAAATAATTAGGACAAATATTATAGGAATGATAATAATCCGTTCCTTGCATACTGAAATACGAATTTATTACCAAGGAAGTGGACATAACCAAATTCAAGTTATGACGTCATGTAGGAAACAGCGTAGGCTACGGCTACGTCACATTCTTAGTCATAACATGGCCAACATTGTACAAGTTTATATATAAATGCACGTTTAATGTGAGTTTAATGTAGCAATTCCTTTGTTTTTTAGAACTTTGAACATGTATTTATATTAGACGGTTGTCAAGGTGGCCATGACTAGATCATGGTAACCATGTGACTACGATTCGCGCCGTAGTCTTTCTCGTTATCCACGGAAAACAGCCGTTCCTCCGCCATACACGTTTATGATGTCACTAATAACTTTTTATTAATACTCTACAACTGTTGTAGTACATTATTTTGTGGAACGGAATAATTTCATCTCTTTTAACACAAATTTCACGAATTTCCCTTGTTCGTGAAACAATAAGAAGCAAATTAACGCGCATAGGGGAAGATCGATACTTGCACCATCTCTCGACTGAAATTGATAGTTACGCACGGAAAATTATGACGGTATTCAAGAACTTTTACTAATTAACACTTAAATTGGCAAAACTTCATTTCTCACACTAGTTTATTAAACCGCGTCAGACTGTAAAGAAAACAACTATCGCAATGTCCATATTTTATATGCTGTGCGAGAAAAGGAATTGGAGGCGCGGGCTAAGCTACCTCAGAAAGGTCTTGGCGTAGAGCTATACAGCGAGTTTACTCCGGCGAATTCCTGGATACGACATCGTGAAGGCCTAAACTCTAGCGAGTGGCGCGAAGCTATTAAAATGACTGCACACGTGTCTTCCGTACGTTCCCTTCGGGGCAGGACTCGGGACAACATCCTCTGTCGGCGATGCCACAGAGAGCCAGAAACACTTGCACATGTCCTGGGCTCTTGTCCGCACGGTGAAGTACTCCGTAACTCACGACACCATAGAATTCGTTCGATGATCGCCGAACAGTTTAGATCAATAAATTTTCAAGTGTTCGAAGAAGTTCACGGACTGGCAAACAATGGCAGTACAAGACGAATAGACATGATTGCCATCCCGCCAAATAACAACAATGGCTACATCATCGATCCCACCGTTAGATTTGAAAAACAAAAGAGCCAACCTGAAGATGTAAATAGGGAAAAAAACGACACCTATGTACGTACCGTTCCATATTTCATGGACAAATACGGTCTACAACAAATTGAAGTAATAGGCCTTATGGTTGGAGCGCGCGGAACTATTCCTGGTTTCTTCTTCCAGACCTGGCAACGTTTCGGCCTACAGAGGAAGGCAATTGATGACATTGTTCTTGCAGCTCTGAGAGGATCAATATTTGTACTCCGCAACCATCTCTACGGTCAACAATGATCTTCAACTAATTAATTAGTAGCTACTTATTTATTCAGTCATTTCTTGTCGTTATTGTAAGACTCCCTTCAACTTAAACATATGTATATTATTTATACTTCCACCTGCCTATTGCTCAATATGCTCTGTCTTTGTGGCAGCCTGTTAATACAGGGAGCTGTTATCGTTTAGACAAATAAATAAAAATTAATTTTCGTACCAATTTTTTTCTATTCTATTAAAATTGTAGCATATAGCCTATTAACCTGTTGTATCCTATAGGATACATTACCAATTTAAGGGTTAATAGTGTATTATACCGTACATTTGTGGAATAGGATCCAGAGGGGCAAGATGATCACCAGGTCTCAGTGGTGCCCGTTTTGCCAATTTTGCCCAGAACCGCCCTCGCTGACAAACGTAGCTCTACGTCTACAAACTCTCTGACTCACTTCATTAGTCAAGCACTGCTGTTTTCTCCGACATTCTCTCAAAATTTAAAGTGAATATCAAGTAGGCCTAGTTGCATAGTGAACCCTAAGACTTATCTGGCAGGAATATTTCGCTATCAATATTCCATCAGAGTTATAAAAGCACACAGTTGATACGGCATCTTTAAATCACCGATTAAAAGTTCATAATGCCACACGAGGCCGTGGGTTACACATCACTGCAGTGGCTAGACGTGCAGCAATGAGTTGGGTCTGTCTGTTTTACTCCGAAGTCTCTGCTATGACCACGAACCCAAACTTCATTGAAGAGGAGTCTGTCTCCAGCAAAATCCTCATTTTGATTAGAGTTCTATCGAATTGCCAATTAAATAAATTGGTTTCAATTTGGACTCACGCGTACACCCGTCCCCCGGATTAACGGGAGCTGTAACACAGTCAGCAGTTCCCAATCAATCCTCCCGCGTACCTCCCACTCTTCAATCTGAGGGCGACATATTGAATTACTTCATTTGGAAAGGATGAGTTTGTATATATTTTATCATCAGAAGTTTCTCCATTTAATGTGCTTCCAGAAGCAAAATTTTATATCCGACGCAGTCTCTGGACTTGTGTCTCGAAGTGATTTTTACCTGAAATTTTTGTGAATAGAAATTGATTACAAATTATGACGACGCTTCTTAATAATTAAAAATTGGTTACTAATTGGAAATACAGCTCCTGGCTATTATTCACTTTCAGAGTTCCGGATGAAATCTAAAATCATATCCCCTTCGAACTGTATGAGTAATTAACACCATGGAAAATAATTTATATTTTTTTCTTTAATCCTGAGCTTGCTTACTCTGAGAGAAGCGCTAAAATTAAATTATAGCATTCGTACATGTCAAATGAATATCATTAAGCGACAGAAAAGAGAAAGTTTTCAAAATTGAATTTTCATCATAGCAAGTATATTAGGTATAACAAAAATATATTACATTGCCTACAACTGTGATTGATGTATACTTCAATATTAAACGTTATCATAAGGGGGCGGATGTTGATGACCTAAAAATCTACTTAAAATGATCATTAAAATGCCCTTAAACTAATGGAAAAATGACATGAAATTAAAAGGAAATGACATTTAAATGTTATTCACCGTACTCGCACCACAACTTCTTAAAAATTAGTCACCTTGTTTCAATGACTGCCCTGCAAATCTCGGAGAGAGGAGGCAACTTCCTGGAATTTGGCGAAGATAAAGGAAAAGAACATGCAACAAAATTAAGGTTTTAAGGGAAAACTATGGATTTTAATAAAAGTTTACAATGTGTTTCAATCAGGAGTGGGCCATGTCAGTGCCTTCATTCTCCGTCTCCTCCTCCTTCCGCGCTTCACTTTTATGACCACATCTTCCAGACGAGGGAGTGTGAATGACAAAATAAATTGTGGGCGCAGAGTGCATTCTTGCAATCTTTGTGTTAAAAATGCTGTCTTCTACAGTAGATATCCCTTCCGAACCATGTTGAGGACACAACGTCCTGTCCAGGACATGGTGAAAGTTTCACCCTTCCAAATCTAAATTCGTACCGACAAAAGAACAGTAGCGGTCAAAGCCTCATTTAAACTAAGCTGCTGTCAAGCATTTTATATTACTTCCGTTATGTGAAGTGAAGCCTTCAGAGGAATGAGGGATGGATTTTAGAGTCTGTTCTAAACTATAAAACTCAAACTTCACTGTTAGTCACTTATTCAGTAGGTAAATTCTACTGACCTATTTAGTTAGAAAATGATTTAACAGAACTATCTGTAATGAAGAAAGTAAAATGCATTCCAAAATGATCTGAAAGTTCTTCAAAGTATTAAAAATAACGAAAAATGCCGAAAAAATATAAAAATGACCTAATATTTCAAGAAAAAATTTAAAAAATGCAATATAAGAAATTAGTTTTTTACGTTGATATTAACATAGAAAGAATTTCTGTATTACTAGGCATCGTCCTAATATGAAAAACACGATGATGACTTTTCATCAATATCCGGCCCCTAGTTATCATACAGTGCATAGTGTAATTTTCTGGGAGCCCAATTAAAAAGTACGCGAGGATACAATTCGTGTTCTGCCAGATAATGGTAGTGTCCATCTTTGAGTGTCGATTTGAATCTTGGATAATATCACAAGAAAAGATTAAGAATAGTTCAAACAGCGGGACTGAAATGTCTGAAAGCTGTAAAGGTCTGTATTTGAATTGACAGAATATAAGATGGTGAAATCAGAAATTAATTGTACATATTCTCTATGAACACAAAAATAGATGAAGCAGAAAAATCTCGAGGAATTTCTCGGAATGAATACCGAAATACATTGTACACAAATGAAATATGAAATTAATTGTTTACATCTTGATTATACAATAGTAATATACGTTACAAGAGCGGTATGTTGACCTTTTCATGTTCGAGGAAAAGACTGAAAAAGCGAAACGTAGTTGAGCTTTTTTAATTTCCGAGAACATGAAACAAACATACTGCTCGTGTATCGTACATTATTTTGTGCGAAGATCGTTTATTACATACCTGAAAGACGAATTTCTAATTAGTTGAAATGAAATCTCCATCTTGGTTTCTGTTTAATGACGGCAACTTCGGAAAACCAAAATATCTTTCTTCAACAATGTTGCTATAAAATGTTTTCTGTGTTTACTATACTCCTGCAGGCCGTGACATACGGCTGTCTTTTTTTCCCCCAGTCTATAAATGCGAACTTAAAACAAACGGTAAGGTTATGTAATGATTTATTTTTCATTTTAATATTTTAACAATATTATTTATATAACATATTGCAGTAATAACATCAGGATCTGGAATGTTGTTGATTTTTTCACGGCTTCATTAATGTTACTTGTATCAGGAATTCAATAAGTTTCGTGGAGTAGTAGACTTTACTTAATTTTTGCAAATATTTAAAAACAATAATTAACATTGCAATTTAGGTGAAATTGCAGTGATAAGTTTCCAATTTATAATTATATCTATGTTAAACGTCTCTAAAAATAATATGTTAAAAGCCTAAAGCAGTAAAATGAATGTCGCGCTTAAGCGGTAAGAAGAGGAAAATTGTTATGTGTGTTAGGTTGGGAATACTGAATGTGGTATTTCACACTTATCGCTTATTGGTTCTGTGCGGAAAACAAGCAAATACACACGATCTCGCACAAAACAACATAAACAAAAAACACAAACAAAATACACCCAAAGCTACACTACACATTATAAATTGAAAACAACAAATCGATAAATTTTCTAGACATCACAATAACAAAAGTCGACAACAAACACACATTAAAAGTCTTGAAAACCCACAACAACAATAACAACAACAACACACATACATAACACATCCAATCGCTTAACACAACACAAACAAGCTGAATTCAGAACAATGGTACACAGACTACTCAACATACCAATGAACCAACAAGATTACAAAGAAGAGCTGAACACAATCAAATACATATCACAAGAAAATGATACAATCCGAACATAATAGACAACATAATACGAAAGACAAAACATAATCACAAAAAACATAAGAATACAACACAAACACAAGGACACAAAAAATTCATCACACTAACATACGAAAACAAAAACACACCACACAAGATTGCAACCTCATTCAAGAAATAAAATTACAACATCGCATACAGAACAAAATAATACTCTACAAAAACATCCCAACACATAAACAACCAAATACAACCGCACAGGCGTATACAAACTCAAATGTAACACCTGCAACAACTTCTACATAGGACAGACAGGCAGATCATTTCAAACACGTTACAAAGAACACATCACAGCCATAACAGAATTACAAAACACTTCCACATATGCAGAACACAACACAAATGCTAACCACACCTACAGAAACATAAACATAGACATGGAAATTCTACACATCCAACCAAAAAGCCAGCAACTAAACACACTAGAACAATACGAAATATACAGACACACAAAAACACATCCAAATGAAATTCTCAACACACAACTCAATTTCAGAATACACTCACTCTTTGACTCCACATTACACTACACAAATACACCCCCACTGGAAACAAAACGAAAGGCGCCGAAACATGTTAACCAGGTACGGTAAAATTTAACACGAGAAAGACATAATACATATTCCGAAATGATTGTTTACATTACCCATAAATGCAAAACTAGATAACAGAGACATTTTATGAAATTCTTTTGGAAGGACAGCTATAAAAGAATGTTCAAAAAGTGTAATACGAAACCATTTCTTTACATTCTTCATAAATGCAAACATAAGTAAACAGAGGCATCTGAAAATTCCTCGGAATAATCCCGTAAAATGAAATATGATATAATTTATAATACGTATTCTGTATAATTGCTATATTAAATAAACAGAGACATCTCAAGATAATTCTTGGAAAGAGTGCTGTAAAACAATCTACATGAGTGAAGTATAAAATTTCCCCATATTCTCTTTAAATGTACAAAATCTTTCAAAAGAATTCCGTAAAACAGTGTACATAAATGAAATATGAAATTATTTGTTCATATTCTCTACTACAAATAAAAATTATATAAACACAGTAATTTGAAGAAATGCCTTGATAAAGACAGTCGTAAAATAATGTGGGCAGATAAAATATGAAATTATTTCTGCATATCGATGGTACTGAACAGCAACTTCGTAGGGGAGAGTCGGGTAGTATCGGACATCGGGTAATATCGGACAGTGCGTTTCTTTCATATACCACCATATGGTAGTACCTAAATGACATGGTTACGTTTCTCTATGCGACATCAAAGAAACGTAACCATGTCAATCAGGTGCTATCATCGTGTGGTAGATGAAAGAAACTCACTGTCCGATATTACCCGATGTCCGATACTACCCGACTCTCCCCTATGTCAAAAAAGTGAACGAAATAAGAGTTCACTTGATTTCTACCAAGGAAATTTTACCGAATCTTCTGTGAGTACATCTTACGTCAAAGTATGGACAAAACTTCTTAAGAAAAGTTTTAAATAGCATTTTATGTTAGACATTTGTTCGTTTTCAAGATATTAAAATGTTTTTTTTTTTTTTTTTTGCTCTCCTGTAAAATTGAATTTTTTTTTTTTTATATATATACGAAGTTGCTATTCATCACAATCGATATTCCGTATAAATTACAAAAATAGATAAACACAGACATCTAAAGAAATTCCTTGGAAAGAATGTCGTAAAATATTGGACGCAAATGAAACTAGAAATTAATTTTGCCCTTATTCCCTATAAATACAAAAATAGGTAAGCACAAATTTATGGAGAAATTCCTTGGAAGAAATATCGTAAAGTTGGTGTACACAAAAGAGATAGGAAATTATTTGTCGATATCCTTTAAAATTCAAGAATAGATAAACAAGGACATGTGAAGCAAGTCCTTGCAAAACATGTCTTGAAGGTTGTGCACAGACTAAATATGAAATAATTTGTGTATTTTCTCTACAAATGTTAAAATAGATCAATACAAGCATCTTTAGAAATTCTTGCAGAAGCAAAATGTTATAGGTTGTGTACAAATGAAATGTAAATTATATTATTTGTGTATACCGTATTCTCTATAATTGTAAAAATAGATAAACACAAACATATGGAGAAACTCTTTGCAAATAATGTCGTGAAAGTTTGTGTACAAATGAAATGTGAACTGTTGTCTATATTTTCTATAAATTTAAAAATAGGTAGACATCATTTGAAAACATTACTTGGAAAGAATACCATATAACTATGTACACAATTAATGTAAAATGAAATTATTTGTTTATATTCTCTATAAATACTAAAAAAAGATAAACATAGAAATCTGATGGAATTCCTTTGGAAAGGATGTTGTGAACGATGATCACAAGTGAAATCGAAAATTGAATACAATTTCTGCATGTATAAAAAAAATTGATCAAATCTTTCTCGGAAACAGTGCTATAAAACGCCCTACCATAAATATAAAAATTGACATAGAGGAATTCCTTGAAGGAATGCCATTTCGGTGTACAAAATTGAAATCGGAAAATGAATATATTCTATATAAAATAGATCAACAGATATCTGGAGAAGTTCGTTGTAAATAATACCCTAAAACAATATACACAGACGAAATAATAAATTAAGTGAGTATATGTTGTATAAATATAAAAATAGATCAAAACAGACAGATCTGGGAAAATTTTCCAAGAGAAACAACGTTTACAAATAAATTGAGAAATTAATTGGAAACATTCCCTATAACTACAAAAACGATTCAAAACAGAGATGAATAGATTGCTTTGAAAGAATGCCTTGGAGCTGTTTATAAAAATGAAGCGAATATAAAATAATTAATTCAGAAATTAAAATCTCTCAATAAATATAGTAATAGAAAAGAGAGAGAGAGAGAGAGAGAGAGAGGTGAAGAAGTTGCTTGGATATAGAGCGTGTGGCAAGAATGCGAAAATTAGAAGCACGGAATTGACCAACAGTCCAAAAGGATGTATATCTACCAAGGAAAATATGGTTCTGAGGAAGGAACAGGTCGAAAGATCGTAACAATGAAAAACAGAAAAAGAAATGTTTAAACCAAGAATAAAATGTTTTATTTAAATGTAATAAAATCTTAATGTTATATTGCTGACAGAAAGAATTTTATCAACAGTAATCTCACTAGACGTTTTGATTTATCTAGAGAAAAAACTCGAGTGGGATTTAATTGACTATTACACGATTAGAAGAAAGTATATAAAGATTAGAAGTAACGAAGTACTCCAATACAATAAAATATTAATTGACTTACGAAAATACAACTGTCTTCAAATGTATTATTGTACCATCTCAACATCACAAATATTACGCTAGATGCATGCTAGATGGCAGTAGTGTCTTTATACAGACACTGTAATAATTACTATTCAATAAATCTTAATATTAAACAATCTCTGATACGTGACTATCCATAATATCATATAGCAGAAGTTCTTTTTATCCTCTCAGAGCAGAAGCTATAGCATAACCTAACTAATATACACAAGTGTTAGAAAAGTTTTAATTTACGACGATGACATAAAAAATAAACATGAATAATTTTAAAAGGAATAATAATTATTGAATGTACAATTTTCAAATTTGAATGTGGTTGGTGGTTCAATTGATGTTATATTGGACGTGTGCGTAATAGAAGTGGAACTCGTTGATTTAGGCCTACATGGTGTATTCAACTTACCCAGAATTTCCGAATGAATAATTTTAAAAGGAATAATTATTGAATGTACAATTTTCAAATTTGAATGTGGTTGGTGGTTCAGTTGATGTTATATTGGACGTGTGCGTAATAGAAGTGGAACTCGTTGATTTAGGCCTACATGGTGTATTCAACTTATTCAGGATTTCCGAATGGTGCTCTTCATTTATTTGTAAATCGGATTTCAGGAGATGCATAGGTATGATCAGTGATTTTTATTAATTCTTGTTCTTGAATGCCAATGCGAGTCATATTTGAAACTGCTGTGCATCGACTGGAGTGGTTTGTAATTTTATATATATTTTTGACGTCCAGACCAGCGCAGTTTCAAATGTTGGCAAACAAAGAAACAAATGCTAGGGACGCGATAAAATTAAACAAATGCTAGGGACGCGATAAAATTGTGCAATAAGCAGCCATGATTGGTTGAAATACGTCCTTTCGTACCGTTTTATTGGTCAAAAGTAGTATGACGTAGTAAGAGTGTAATAGTCGCTTTAAATAAACTCCCGTAACATGAGTGATTTAATTTCTATACATTTATCCTCAACAAGAGATCCGGATAATCATTGATTAGAGCGTCTAGCCGCGAAACCAGGTGGTCCGGGTTCGATTCCCGGTCGGGGCAAGTTACCTGGTTGAGGTTTTTTCCGGGGCTTTCCCTCCACCCAATATGAACAAATGCTGGGTAACTTTCGGTGTTGGATCCCGGACTCATTTCACTGACATTATCACCTTCATCTCATTCAGACGCTAAACAACCTAAGATGTTGATAATGTGTCGTAAAATAACCTACTGAAATAAAAATCATTGATATTAGGCCAAACGGATTCCGAAGAAGTTAAAAATTACGATCTTCTATGTAATCACAAATACATCGCTTCTTTCAACATAAGAAACATCACCTCGCCTCTGAAAATTCTTTACCTAGTAACATTGGGAATTGCCGATCACAATTTGTAATTAAACTAAAAATGGTGTTTTATTGCATGAATTCTAGTATTAATGAATTGTTGATATTGTGCTTTGTGTTTCAATCTAATAAATTTTCATAAGAATTTTCGTTGTGTAAGCCTATTATTAACTCTTTCGTTATCTCTAATTTATTAGTTTTCTATATACTAAATACATTATAACAGTTACAATTAATCTGTCATTACTTGTTTTGTAGGTTTAGTTACTGTTAAATTCCGTCATGATTGTTATATTAGATTAATTTTTATTTTATTTTTTTGTTTCTATTTTACTTTTATTTGTATTTTTGGTATTGTGGAAGAGAAGACCTATTGGCCCTAACTTCGGCAGAATAAATAATAATAATAATAATAATTATTATTATTATTATTATTATTATTATTATTGTTATTATTATTATTATTATCTATATATATATATATATATATATATATATATATATATAAAATTTGAACTGGTAGTGGAAATTACGGCAAATGGCTGAACGGATTTCAATAAATGACACCTCATTTTGAAGCTTGGAACCCAAAGTTTTTCAGAAAAATATTAGTTTTCAGTGAAATGTCAATTTTCCTACATCATTTTCCTGTTTTTCAAAATCCATCTTTCGGTCAATTTTGAGAACTAATTAATTGCATTTCAAATAAAACTACACTACAATAAACGATAGGCTATTACACGAAGGCCATGACCTGCAGAATATCTGACATATTTAGACTTCAAATTAAATTGGTTATTAAAAACTTCAAGACTTACTAAACATAATTTGCAGGTCTGATTTTGCGGTGTGTAATTTTCTGAGTATAGCTGAATATTGGATATTAAAATCTACAAACCTTGAGATGGTGTGATGACATTATTACCATTAGAAATGAAATATTATAGTTAATGCCATGATGTGACTATTTTTCATTAATTATACATATTAATGCTGTATTAATGATATGAAAGTGAAATGTTTTGGGGTTATATAAGTAGATGTAGAGAATATCTTAAATTAGATCTTCATTTCTATAATTTACTCGAGTGGCGTTACGTAAGATAATATTGTTATTAAAAGTAAAATATTTTTATAGTTATTAATCAAGTGGGGTTGGGTCCTTTTCACATATTTCATGGCGGTGTGATGTAGATATTTATATCTATTTCAGTATTGGCTCGAGAGAGCGCAAAATTTACAGTTCCTAAGAAAGAACCAAAAGGTATTACTGATAAAATAAGAGGCCTACAAAATTTTGTAGTCTCTCGATCATTTCAGCAAGATCTCTCAGCAGGATAAAATAATTTTACTCTCTACATTTCAAGTTCTACATGCAGCAGCTATACCAAGATGCTATGTCTAATGTTCGAAAGCATAGCAAACCTGACTTTAACTTTCTTCTACAATCCACAATAACTTGAAACAGCTATTGCTTTACTCCCACATGAAAAACCCACTGATCGTCCTGACATTGTTACTTGCATTTTCGCGTTGAAACTGAAAAACTGAAAGTAGATAGGTTCAAGAAAATGTATTTGGTATTAAAAAAAACCATTCAGAGGGAGTACGTTTCATTATTATGGAAGCAAATAACTTTCAAAATGTATGGTATTCTTCATTGAAAATAAATCTGAAACAATTTTATTTTAACGTCTAAAGAACTTAGTTAGCAGCATTTGATGCACAAGCCACTAGTATATTACTAATTGTGAGTTCATTTCCTTATAAAATTTTAGAAATTTAGAACGTGTATTTTCTGATAATAATTGTGGTCGTTCACGTACATATACCCTTAAATCCCACTCGAGTTTTTATTTTTCTCTAGATAGGGGAACATGGGGCAGGACGGGGTAGTTAATGTTTGAATGTTTTTATTTGGTATCAAATAATGTAAATGTATGGGTTTTATGACATATATGCTTTTATTACACTGTAAACAAGTAAAAAAATATGCACTTCGAGTGAAATCCGGTCATTATAACCTTAAAATAAATTAGTTTTTCGAAATGTGTGTTTTGCCCCGTTCTGACCCACGTATGGGGCAAAATGGGGTATCTATTTTTTTAAATAATTAAATGGCAAAAGTGGCAAAAATTATATACTGAAAGTGTGAATACTACAACATTTTACAAGTTTACTTGAGAAAAAGTGATTCGCAAAATACGAAAATGTGCGTGGCATCCTCGTCTTCACTGTCTACTCCTGCGCAACAATTGTGAGCCCATTTCAGACATGATACGCATCCAATCCAAACTTCTTCTGACAAACAACAGAACGAACAACCCATTACAGGAGGTGAAATTTAATTAAATATGACGTGGGGCAGGACGTACTGCCTGTTATGCCCCACCCCGTTTTGCCCCACAGTCACAATTTCTAAGTTATGAGGTATTGGCAGGAAAAATAACGCACGAAATTTAAGAAAGTTTCGGAATTAAAAGCCAGGTAAGCACTCTATAATATGACATTAAAATAGATTATCTATATAAATCTCATTTCTACTTACGTGTGACAAGAGAACACTTTAAAGTTGCAAATGAATGATACAATATGATGCAGCAACCGAATAACATACAACAGATGCAAGTAATGGCAGTAAGTGTTGTGTGATGATATATTTACATGAGTTGACGAAGTTCTAAAAAAAAATTCGGTAAATTGCACTGCTTGTTGGGAAGATAGAGGCTGTACCCCGTCCTGCCCCATATTCCCCTAAATCAAAACCTGTAGTGAGATTACTGTTGAAAAAAAAAACTGTTAACTTTCGACCAATGTGGTATTACAGTTTTTCGTTACATACAACATGAGCTATTCGTTCTGAAAATCTGCAAGAGGTTATTTCATTTCCACTCTGTGTATATATATAATACGTTCAAGGGTTTTTAAGATAAAGAGTTCACACTTTAATGCATTCCATTAATTTTGATGACTTGCCGAGTTCCACTTTCTTTTTAATTCGAGATCAGCCTTCTGCCTGCTTAGTTCAACACACGCCGTTATTCGGTTCTAAAATCCCATTTAGCAGTTTTTAAGTTGAATAGGATTCACGTACTTGGCTTACGAGAACCTGGAACAAAAACTATGTTAATTTTTAAAATAGGTTTGAAAAAGTAGGCTTTTTACCTTCAAATTCGGGCCGTAATTACGACAATAATTTTTCTTTATAGCCCACTGCTACAAGAAAGTAAACATTTCTTGCCTCTTCTCAGCTGCAAATCTCTATCTTTCCTCCCAGTCTCTTACCGCTTAACCTGACTTGCTGGTCGCACGCTAAATTACATTAAAATCTAAAGTTAAATTCTGCGTAGTGTTCCTGCCCAACAGTGCATTGAAATTCTGTCGCGTTCAACTTCAGACAGAAAGAACTCGGATAAAATGTAATTAAATTCCGCCCGGAATTGGCGTTATTGATTCCCCGCACATCCCTTTTATATCACATCGCTCCAGATCCGTTCAGTATTTAATAAAATGTGATAACTTAATTACAACTCCTGCAATTGGATACACCGTTATAAATAAATATAAAACCGCTGATACAGCATTGCTTTTTACTCCTAACCAGCAGAAAGCAACGTTTTAGCGCCCCGAATAATTTCTGTTTACACGTGTATTAAAGTTTTTCATAAATAATTACACCAGTCAAGTCTCAAACAATATTTCTGATAGATACGACACGCAAATTTCAAAGGCTACAACGACAATAAATAAAATTTTGCGGTAAATGCTTCCTCCAAAGTTTAGGGTTATTGGGATAGTTATTTATGATATGGGTAACGTAACGTTCTATATTACAATATAGCATCGTTTGGTATTATAATATGAAGTGCGATAAGTATATCGTACAACGTTTTAGCCACTTTGATATTTTTTTAACAAAAGCAATTTGTATTATTTTTATTAGTTTTGAACACGATAGGTTTTTGTTTATAACAGAAGAACAGCACTACTAGGAGAAATAAACAAACATTGTTAAAATGAGTTTAAACGAGGATTCAGATATTGAAAATGCTGCAAATTCTGCAATTGAAAGTTTAGTACGAGTACTATCGAAATATGAATTGTTAACTGCACAAAACGTTAAACGAACGTTTCACAATAAAGTCAAAATTCAAACTAACCACATACAGTCACTAAAAAATGTTTCCGTACACCAGGCTCACATATTAACATTTGTGAAAAAATCTGATTAAATATATAGTAAAAAATATATTTTACCGTTACGTGAAATATAGTCTGTTTGCGGTTAATACCTACAGAAAACGGCGCAGTTACCTCTGTACGTTTTCTTGTAAACACGACACAACACAACTCAAAACTAAAGGAGAGTACATAAAGTCTCCGTACGGACAGCACTGGTGTAAGAATACCTGTGTTTGTTGTTGTTCAGAAAGCTACAGAGTCAGTATAGAGTTGCCTGTGACTGTAGTAAGGTAAGACGCCGGAAGACTTGTGACTACAATGGAAATATCAATACCAATTAGAGAGTTAATTGTTAAGTTGAGAAAGGAGGGACAGTCGTTAAAAAATAGCAGAAAATGTAAAAAAAAAAAAAAAAAAACCTCTTCTGTACAATATATGTTTCAAAGGTACAATGACACAAAATAACTGTTAGTAAAAGTCGATCAGGACGATCCAAGAAACTGGAATCCAACCATAGACGGGCAGTATTGAGATCCGTTAGAGAAAATTCAAAGGTAATTGCACAGAGACTGGCGGCCATGGTTAAAGAAGATTATGGGGTAGAGGTGGTATCTCAGACTATAGGAAATGTCATAAAAGAAGGAGGTTACCATGGCTGAGTTGCCCGAAAGAAGCCCTATGCGAGCAACGCCAACAAGCAGAAGAGATTTGCTTTCGCAAAGGAGCATGTTAACAAACCGCAGGGCTTCTGGAAGTCAGTCATAATCTTCAGTGGTTCGGATGGTAGGACAATGGCATGGAGAAAGCCAAGTGAACAATTACAGAGCAATAATTTGTGCCCTACTGTAAAACATGGAGGAGGTAGAGGTTTTGTTTGGGCTGCATGAGTGCTGCAGATTTGGGAAATTTGGTTTTTGTGGACGGGACTATAGACTGGATACAATATTTGAACATCCTGAAGAAAAACCTACACGACAATGCTGAAAAACTCAACATCAGTGAGACATTTATCTTTTATCAAGACAATGACCCTAAACACACTGCCTCAAATTGAAGCTCTGGTTGTTGTACAATACAAAAAGAAAGCTCCAAACTCCTCCCCAATTCCCCGATATGATCGCCATAGAACATTTATGAGATGAAATGAAACGAAGGCTGAAAAAACACAAGATAAGAAGCAAGCAACAATTGAGGGAAATATTCTAGAGGAATGGGGCAACATTGAGCCAGAGAAAACAAGAAAACTAGTACAAACAATGCCTAATGCATGAGGGATGCTATAAAAACAAAAGAAGGTCAACTAACCACCGAATGAAGAGTGGTTGGTGATTTGAATGCCTATAAACTGTAGTGTATGGAGACTTTTTTTTATTATGTTTTTGGTTTTTCAGTTTCATTTAATGTAATTCACAAGTTTGTTTGTTTATTTTTCAAACTGTTCTATATAATTCCTTTAGTACACATCAGGTTAATCTATACAAACGGAACAGCACGTTTTTGTTTTATTTATGCATATGTTATTATGTAAAAGAGAGTAAATTGGTAGGTTGTACGGAGACTTTTTTACTGACTGTATGTTCTCTATACTGTGAACTAACTAGTGGGTGAATGAGATTTAAATCGACAGCGCCAAATATTTAACATCTGCACTGCAGGACTGTTGTCCCGCTCCGTGACGCGTGGTTTAAGGCATCCTGCCTAAGATTCGCGTTACGGAATGCGGGCTGGTTCGAATCTCCACGGGGGAAGAAATTTTCTCATGAAATTTCGGCCAGTGTATGAGATCGGTGCCCACTCAGCATCGTGATATACTTGGGAGCTACGATAGGTAGCGAAAATTCGGCTTCGCAAACCAGCTATGACGGCTGAGGGATCATCGTGCTAACCACACGATACCTCCATTCTGGTTGGATGATCGTCCACCTCTGCTTCGGCATGTGAACGTGAGGCCAGCAGCCGGCTGGTCGGTCTTGGCCCTTCATGGGCTATAGCTCAATGGATTTTTTACTGCAGAACTGTTGAAACAACCTTTTCAATATGTTTCACAAGTTAAATTTCATATTCTGTTAGTTTCATTTTATTACAAGGTCGGTACTAGGCGGTAGGTTTCTCTATAATAAAGATAGCATTGTTATAATTCGAAAGTACCGCAGCACCAAGCACAGGGATTATATTGAAGGAGAGACAGTAGGACAATGTCTTATGTCGATGTAGATTTTGTTACTCTGGCAGTGAAAAATTAGAGGAATAAAAACGATTATGGATAAAAAAAATTCAAATCTAAATATGTAATTTCTTTTTTAAGTTCAAGGGCGAGTTCAGACCCCGTAACCCTCCTTGCGTACTCCCCTGATATGTACAGTAGTGGCAAAAAAACCGGACCGACCCTTGTAGCTGATTTCAGAGCCTTGTTCACTCCAGAGCACGATAGACTGGTAACTAAGACTTTCATGGTTCGAATCCTGCCTGGGAAGGAAACTTTTCTTTTTGTTCCTTGTTCAAATTTATTCCCAATACTTCTCGATTGCAGCGATATTTTACTACTTAATTAACTTATTATTCCCAGAACATAAATTTTACCAGCAATCGAAAAGTATTGGGAATAAATTTGAATAAGGAACAAAAAAAAAGTTTCCTTCCCAGGCAGGATTCGAACCACGAAAGTCTTAGTTACCAGTCTATCGTGCTCTGGAGTGAACAAGGCTCTGAAATCAGCTACAAGAATCGGTTCCGGTTTTTTTTGCCACTACTGTACATACATAGCACATACATACATACATACATACTTACTTACTTACTGGCTTTTAAGGAACCCGGAGGTTCATTGCCGCCCTCACATAAGCCCGCCATTGGTCCCTATCCTGAGGAAGATTAATCCAGTCTCTACCAACATATCCTACCTCCCTCAAATCCATTTTAATATTATCTTCCCATTTACGTCTCGGCCTCCCCAAAGGTCTTTTGCCCTCCGGCCTCCCAACTAACACTCCATATGCATTTCTGGATTTAGTACTTAAGGGTATATGGTGCGATACCGTAGTTATAAATGCTCACGCCCCTACAGAAGAGAAAGACGACCATATAAAGGATAGCTTCTATGAGGAATTGGAACACATGAAAGTTTTATTGGGGGATTTCAATGCTAAAGTAGGACGGGAGGATATTTTTAAACCAACAACTGGAAAAAAAGAGAGCCTACACGTAAGTAGTAATGACAATGGAGTTAGGTTAGTCAACTTTGCCACATCAAAAATTTTAATTGTCAAGAGTACAACATTCCCCCATAAGGATATACATAAAAATACGTAGACTTCTCCAGACGGAATGACACATAACCAGATAGATCACATCTTGATAGATAAAAGAAGGCACACTAGTATAGTAGACATTCGAACTTTCAGGGGGGCAGACTGTAATTCTGACCATTATTTGGTAATTGGAGAATTAAGAGAAAGACTATCAGTAGCCAAGCGAGTAGAGCAACAAGCTAATATTAGTAGATTCAATATTCTGAAATTAAAGGACGAGGAAACTAAGCAACGTTATCAGGTTGTAATTTCAAATAGGTTTGCTGCTTTAGCAACTGCTGACGAAGCTGAGGAAGAGTTAGATGTTAATAGCGTGTGGGACAATATCCGAGATAATGTCAAAATTGCAGCTGAGCAGAGCATAGGTTATCATGAAACTAAGAAAAAGAAACCATGGTTTGATGAAGATTGTTCCATTGTAGTAGATAGAAGGAAGCAGGCAAAATTGAAATTCTCACAGGATCCAATCGTTTAGAATAGAGATAATTATTTCTATGAAAGACGGGAAGCAAGTCGTACACTCAGGAATAAAAAGAGAGATTACTTGAAGGAAAAATTGAATGAGATAGAAACATACATAAATACATATACACACATAGGAAGCGCTCAATATGTAATATGTGGTATTTCCCTACTTGTAGACGTAGAGATCATTGGATTAATCCGCACATTAGTAAATCCTAAATTCTAAGTTACCACTTAGCACGAGCTGCACCAGAACCCGCTGTGGATTGAGTAATCTTCCATGTTTTGTAACTGAGGGATGAAGTTCTAATGCGGTTTTAACATTCTTCTTCTTCTGAAATAGACAGCGAGCCGTCCAAGTGGTTTGGCAAGTTACTCCATATCCAGCAAGAGTTTGGGAGGGGGAGAGTTAATGAAGTCAGTGTGGTGCTCCGCAATGCATCTCGGGAAACTTGTCGTGGCAACAGCGCAATATAGAACGCTTTCTTGTTTGTCGCCAACTCTATAACAAATTAAAGATACACGTTAAATTTGTATTAGTATATCTTTCAACACAAAATTTGTGTAATCATGCATAAAAAATACTTTCTGTTTGTATATGAGGATTGATATCAAAATGACCTTAAATATATTTATGCATATGATGGGAGATGTAATGTATGTATGTATGTATGTATGTATGTATGTATGTATGTATGTATGTATGTATGTATGTATGTATGTATGTATTTACATTGGAATTGAGCAAGCACCCGGTGGCAGTGGTAGAAACAATACAGGGACATCATTTTATTTTTACTTGCATTTTTATTGTACCTGCATTTCTGAATGTACTTCACTCTCACCCCTTCACTAATGTCCTTGCACTAATGTCACCCCTTCACTAATGTCACTTACGGCCGCTGTTGCGTTCGAAGTCTTCAAGCAGTGAAGTAAACATTGCAGTGTATAGTGTGTTTCAGAAATATGGTTGCGTTTTCTATAGAAGAAAGAACCTATATTAATAATATCGTACTAAAAAATTATATTGAAGAAACGATAAATTCAATTTCAGAGGATATGATTCAAAATGTTTTTAATAATATGCGTAAAGAATTGAAGCCTGCATTGTAATGAACGGCAACCATTTTCAGCAACTTGTTTAAAAATTCAGATTAGCTTTTTTTGAATTGAGGTGGCTAGAAGCAAAGGAATGCTAGTGACATTTGTAATAACATGAGTTAAGTGCATCCAGTGTAAGCTGAAGCATCTAAAATTTTAGTGGCAAAGGGATATTTTAATCGCATCACACATTAAAATTTAAATAAAAATTTCACCGGTTTTACGAAAGTTTAAATATTTAATCCCTATTTTCTCAAAAGTAACTTAAGTGAACTTACAGCCCTTTACTTATGACCCCTCAATTTAAATGCACTCTCTATATTGTATGTTAACATCAATAATTAATATGCTAAATAAAGTAGACATTACATAACGAACATAGCCGCCTGAAATGTTGAGTTTTTTTTATGTTACTACTCTACAGTATTTTGATAAATTCCGTAAAAGTGATGATCAAACTGAAAATCGTAATATCTTATTTCCCTACAACATAAATGGATACACTACTTTTCTCTCCTCCTATACCTAGTAAAATGATTTGTTTACATATTGCACTAGTAACATCAAACTCCTGTAATGGAAGGGGGAAACAGTGTTTCCGAGTATAGCCAGGTTAATGTTAAAAATGTTGGTAAAAATAAAGTGATGTCCCTGTATATTTATGCATATGATGGGAGGTGTATATATGTATGTATGTATGTATGTATGTATGTATGTATGTATGTATGTATTTACATTGCAAGTGGGCAAGCACCCGGTGGCAGTGGTAGAAACAATATAAACAATACACAATAAAATTACAATACACAATACAGTTAGATACACAATACAATTATATACACAATACAATTAGAATACACAGTACAATTATACACAATAATTACAATTAATAATAATACTTAAAATAACCTAATTAATAAGTGTAATTTTACAGATGTCCTTTTTCTGGAATTATTCCATGTGGTCCCGTTCATCATGAATGTCATGTTTCATAATACGAGTCAATTCAGGTGTGGGTTATTTAACGACGCTGTATCAACTACTAGGTTATTTAGCGTCGATGAGATTGGTGATAGCGAGATGGTATTTGGCGAGATGAGGCCGAGGATTCGCCATAGATTACCTGGCATTCACCTTGCGGTTGGGGAAAACCTCGGAAAAAACCCAACCAGGTAATCAACCCAAGCGGGGATCGAACCGCACCCGAGCGCAACTTCAGACCGGCAGGCAAGCGCCTTAACCGACTGAGCCACGCCGGTGGCTTCATAATACGATAATAAGCTATATAAATAACAGTTTGCTCTGGCAAATGGACAGTGAGATGGAATGGTGACACTGAAGTTCTCTGGGAAAAACTTTTGAGATCTTATCACCTTGACGTTGGCTAACTTGCTGTTGGGAATGAAGCAGTGGTAGCCTACTAGTAGAAATTAGGGAGCCGAAAATGAGAAATAGGAATTTCTCAAGATCATCATTGTTTTTCACAGTACGAATCTGATGAAAATGTTTGGATTTTTTATTATTGTTTACTAGGATATTACTTAGTTACTTATTGCTTTTAAGGAACCCGGAGGTTCATTGCCGCCCTCACATAAGCCTGCCAACGGTCCCTATCCTGAGCAAGATTAATCCAGTCTCTACCATCATAACCCACCTCCCTCAAATCCATTTTAATATTATCCTCCCATCTACGTCTTGGCCTCCCCAAAGGTCTTTTTCCCTCCGGCCTCCTAACTAACACTCTATATGTATTTCTGGATTTGCCCATATGTGCTAAATACCCTACTCATCTCAAACGTGTGGATTTAATGTTCCTAATTATGTTAGGTGAAGAATATAATGCGTGCAGTTCTGCGTTGTGTAACTTTCTCAATTTTCCTGTAACTTAATCTCTCTTAACCCCAAATATAACTACATAGGATTGCTTTAACCAAAAGCGTATTAGACGAAGCATCTTTGTTCAAAATATGAATCCTTGGAATAAAATTATTTAATTATAGAGACATTAAACTTGTTTGTGAGTTGTTTCCTTTCTGCAGAATGTGGTTCAATAGTCACGAACAATGTTTCGTTTCATACTATATCGTATTTACTTATGTCTTACTAAATTAAATGCCATGATTAATTTTGAACAGGTAGACATAAGAAAAATTGAAAACAAATTACTGAAACTGTGGTTGAATGGTGAATATTGACTTTTTTAATAGTTATCAAGAAGACCATGAGTGTTGTTTCCAAGATAATTAAAATTATTTGAGAAAATAGAGATATACAAAATAAACTTCCACGAGAGATTTTTTTCTATTCTTAATTACATCTTTTAACGATTATATAATCTCTGCATATGGATAATATACGGAGACAAGTAGAAGGTAGAAAATAAATATTTGATAATACTGGGGTTTTTTTGTCCTTTATGGTTGTGAAACTTGGACTCTCACTTTGAGAGAGGAACATAGGTTAAGGGTGTTTGAGAATAAGGTGCTTAGGAAAATATTTGGGGCCAAGAGGGATGACGTTACAGGAGAATGGAGAAAGTTACACAACACAGAACTGCACGCATTGTATTCTTCACCTGACGTAATTAGGAACATTAAATCCAGACGTTTGAGATGGGCAGGGCATGTAGCACGTATGGGCAAATCCAGAAATGTATATAGAGTGTTAGTTGGGAGGCCGGAGGGGAAAAGACCTTTAGGGGGGCCGAGACGTAGATGGGAAGATAATATTAAAATGGATTTGAGGGAGGTGGGATGTGATGATAGAGAATGGATTAATCTTGCTCAGGATAGGGACCAATGGCGGGCTTATGTGAGGGCGGCAATGAACCTCCGGGTTCCTTAAAAGCCAGTAAGTAAGTAAGTAACTGGGTTTATAGTGAAAGACCTGCCCTTGGGCAGAAAAGTATGAATGAAGGAATAATCACTAATGAACTATTAAGTTATTAAAATAAATAAATACCAACTTCATTGTACTAATATTTCAGTTGTGATGATATTTTACTTTATTGACTGGTTTAGATGTTATATCCATCATACTCTGAATTCTAGTGATTTCCCGCGCTATCTTCTAGTTTCCTGTTATAGTGGGGCGTGTTCATGATTGCCAATGTTGTACCCTCAAATTCAATTTTAGAACACGCACCGTCTTCTATACAACACTACTAGTCATGAACACACCCCACCATGACAGGAAGCCAGATGATAACGCGGGAACTCACTAGAATCCAGAAGATGACGGATATAACATCGAAACTAGTCAATCATGTAAAATAACACTGTAATTTAATATTAACACAGTAATTTGTTATTTATTTAAATGAAATAACTTAATACTTCATCAGAGATTAACTTTATTAATGTTCAATGAAAATGTAGATTATGCATTACAGGTAATACAAACATCTGAATGTTGCCCTGTTTTGTTTTGTTTTTATTTATTTTTATTTATTTATTTTTTTACTATTATTGAAATGGAATTTGAAGGCTTTGTAAATTAAATCCAGTAAATTAACACAGTACCGTAAAATTCTACTTTCTGGATTTATTTGATCAACATAGAGTATTCCAATACGACATAGTATGATACAAACTAATTTTGTGCGAGATCGTGCGTATTTGCTTGGTTTCCGCACAAAACCAATCCGCGGTAAGTCTAAAATTCCACATTCAGTATTCCCAACCTAACACACATAACAATTTCCCTCTTCTTACCGCTTAAGTGACATATTGATTTTACTGCTTTAGGCTTCTAACATATTATTTTCAAAGACGTTCAATATAGTAATAATTATAAATTGGAAACTTACCACTGCAATTTCACCTAAATTGCACTGTTAATTATTGTTTTTAAATATTTGCAAAAATTAAGTAAACTCTACAACTCCACTAAAGTTACTGGATTCGTAATGCAAGTAACATTAAGGAAGCCGTGAAAAAATCAACGAGATTCCAGATGCCGATGTTATTACTGCAATATGTTATATAAATAATATTGTTAAAATATTAAAATGAAAAATAAATCATTACATAACCTTACCGTTAGTTTTAAGTTCGCATTTATGGACTGGGGGGGGGGGGAAGACAGACGTATATCACGGCCTGCTGGAGTACATTAAACACAGAAAACATTTTATAGCAGCAATGTTGAAGAAAGATATTTTGGTTTTCAAGAGTTTCCGTCATTAAACAGAAACCAAGATGGAGATTTCATTGCAACTAATTAGAAATTCCTCTTTCAGGTATGTAATAAACGATCTTCGCAGAAAATAATGTACGATACACGAGCGGTATGTTTGTTTTCGTGTTCTCGGAAATTAAAAAAGCTCAACTACGTTTCGCTTTTTCAATCTTTTCCTCGATCATGAAAACGTCAACATACCGCTCTTGTAACGTATATTACTATTCTGGATTTATTTGATCAACGTAGAGTATTCCAATACGACATAGTATGACACAAACAAATTGTTCGGTATCAATTATTAAGCCATAATTATCGCAAAAATCTATATGTAGATATTGCGTAGCTTCAGTAACACTTTCTCCTTCATATCACGTATAAGAAGAAAGTAAAGATCCAGTCGAATATACGTTCTATGATATATTTATCATGTCATATATAGTTAAATCGAACGTTTCCATGTAACATATGAATGCCTTGAAGGGGAAATTTTTCCTTTCACTTTAACGACATGTATATCTCATGAAAACTTAAATGGGTAAGAAAACCAATTTCCCTCTAGCAATATTTCTCTTCTGACGATCCGGAAAAGACCAATTACACGGTTAGCGCGATTCCTGTCTAATATCTTTCAGAACTTATATTTTAGATTCTTGTTGAGTCTTCTACTAAAAATATGAAAGCGACTAGTAGTGGCTTCACTCTGGTATGAAGTCATATTCTCTGGAGTGTTGTTGAACTATGAAAGATATGACAACACAAATTTCATAGTTTATACAACGAAGATGGCTTCACAGCAAATATTTCAAACATTATAAGCTAATGTACTGTACAAAAATTGGATAGCATAAAATATGAAAATTCAGAATATATATAAATACTACATTTAATATATTTTATTAATTGAAGAGTGTGATTCCAAAACGTTTTAAGTCCATTTTTATGAAAGGGCTGGCCTAGTTTTTCAAGTGTCATAGCCTACACAATAATATAACATTTAGACAAGGATTTGGCCTTGGTTTGGAAGAAAACAAGCTTAAAATACAGGGTGTTTCCGAGGTGGTGTTACAAACTTTCAGGGATGATGGCGAAGGGCACATGTATCATTTTGAGATAAGGAACCATGGTCCGGAAATGGCTGAGTCGAAAGTTATAAGCAAAAATAGTTGTGAATGAGTTCCATGGAATGTTAATAAATACAATACAACACAATATGTTACCTTCATGTAATATTTCATGGCCTGAATAACACATTGTGAGGTCTCTAGCGGACGTTTATAAAACTATTCTGTTATTTCTAGCTCATGTTAAATAATTTCGACGGCGAATATACAGTTGAAAGCGTAGTTAAAAACTATTGTTACCACTACTACTACTACTACTACTACTACTACTTACTTACTTACTTACTTACTTACTTACTTACTTACTGGCTTTTAAGGAACCCGGAGGTTCATTGCCGCCCTCACATAAGCCCGCCATAGGTCCCTATCCTGAGCAAGATCAATCCAGTCTCTATCATCATATCCCACCTCCCTCAAATCCAATTTAATATTATCGTCCCATCTACGTCTCGGCCTCCCCAAAGGTCTTTTTCCTTCCGGCCTGCCAACTAACACACTATATACATTTCTGGATTCACCCATATGTGCTACATGCCCTGCCCATCTCAAACGTCTGGATTTAATTTTCCTAATTACGTCAGGTGGAGTCCACACCTGTGGAGTAACGGTTAGCACGTCTAGCCGCGAAACCAGGTGGCCCGGGTTCGATTCCCGGTCGGGGCAAGTACCTGGTTGAGGTTTTTTCCGGGGTTTTCCCTCAACCCAATATGAGCAAATGCTAGGTAACTTTCGGTGTTGGACCCCGGACTCATTTCACCGGCATTATCACCTTCATCTCATTCAGACGCTAAATAACCCCTAAGATGTTGATAAAGCGTCGTAAAATAACCTACTAAAAAAAACGTCAGGTGAAGAATACAATGAGTGCAGTTCTGTGTTGTGTAACTTTCTCCATTCTCCTGTAACTTCATCCCTCCTAGCCCCAAATATTTTCCTAAGCACCTTATTCTCAAACACCCTTAACCTATGTTCCTCTCTCAAAGTGAGAGTCCAAGTTTCATAAAGAACAACCGGTAATATAACTGTTTTATAAATTCTAACTTTCACATTTTTTAACAACAGACTGGATGATAAAAGCTTCTCAACCGAATAATAACACGCATTTCTCATATTTATTCTGTGTTTAATTTCCTCCTGAGTATCATTTATATTTGTTACTGTTGCCTTCAGGTATTTGAATTTTTCCATCTCTTCAAAGGATATATTTCCAATTTTTATATTTCTATTTCGTACAATATTCTCGTCACGAGACATAATCATTTACTTTGTCTTTTCGGGATTTACTTCCAAACCTATCTCTTTACTTGCTTCAAGTAAAATTCCCGTGTTTTCCCTAATCGTTTGTGGATTTTCTCCTAACATATTCACGTCATCTGCATAGACAAGCAGCTGATGTAACCCGTTCAATTCCAAACCCTCTCTGTTATCCTGCACTTTCCTAATGACATAATCTAGAGCAAAGCTAAAAAGTAAAGGTGATAGTGCATCTCCTTGCTTTAGCCCACAGTGAATTGGAAACGCATCTGACAGAAACTGACCTATACGGACTCTGCTGTACGTTTCACTGAAACACATTTTAATTAATCAAACTAGTTTCTTGGGAATACCAAATTCAATACTAGGCCTACTACTACTACTACTACTACTACTACTACTACTACTACTACTACTACTACTACCACCATTGTAATAATAATAATAATAATAATAATGCCCATGTTTTCTCTAAATTCGTCAGTAAAACATCCCGCCTTTGGACAAGATAATTGTTAGATCCGCCAAGAAAATGGCTACCAGTTAAAAATATATAAGAAATATACAAAAATAGAAGTTAAAGAGATTGAGAAATCTGAGTCCCCCAGAAAAATAACTAGCTCCGAATGTGTTATAAAAGATATCCATCATGTTCTAGTAGTGAAATGGAACGTTTCTATATAACCTTTGAAATGCTTTGCAGGAGGAGTTTCCATTCACTTTAACGACATCGATATCTCATCAAATTTTGAATGAGTAAGAAAACTAATTTTCCTCTAGCAATATTTCTCTTCCGACGATCCGAGAGGCACCAATTACACGATGTGTGATGGCGATTCCAGAATAATATCTCTCAGAAGTTATGCCTCAGTTCTGGTTGCGTGCGTCTCCCAGAAGTGATTTATAGTGACGGCACCTTGATGAAGTCATTTTTTGTAATACTTAGATTAGTTTTTGAATGCCAATAGAAATGTGAGAGTCGATATATCGAGAATAAAACCTTCTGTCAGTGCAATGCAAATATTTTAAATATAATGTGCAACGAATTTAAATTTGATCGTACTAGCGATACGCGACAGTCAAATTTTTACTGCCGATAGTACTATCGCGATAGTTTCTTTCGAGAGATTGTAATTTCGATAGTACGATAGTCCACAAACATATCGATAGTAGGACTATCGATTGCAATATAAATTCAAATTTTTATAAAACTGTCATACGAGTATAGGTAGAATAATATAAATAGTTGATATGACATATGGAATGACAGAAATTAACTAAACATGTTGAAATAAAAATGTATTTCCACTTCAGACACAGAGTCATAAAACGTAACATTTGATGAAATACTGCTGTAATATTTAATTTTGCAAACTCAGGGAGATTAATAATATTCTTAATTTTTTATTACACTCTTTTAACGCTTATACAGGGACATCGTTTTATTTTTATTTATTTATTTATTTATTTATTTATTTATTTATTTATTTATTTATTTATTTATTTATTTATTTATTTATTTATTTATTTATTTATTTATTTATTTATTTATTTATTTATTTATTTATTTATTTATGTTATTAATACTTATTTATTAATATTTGTTTGCTGAACAACAGCCAGAGGCCAATTATAGTTCAGCACAATACATAAACAGAAGATACAAAGGTGCAAAACAAAAATAAATAATATCTTAAATAACAAAAACATACATAAATAAAATTGAGTACATACAGTAAAAACTAATAATCAAAACGAAACTAAACCTTAAAAGGATCTAAATTGTGCCCATGCAAATTGGCATATTTTATGCATCTACAGACTGGAGAAAGTGATTTTGAATTTCGGTTATAAAAATTTTTTTGAAATCTTAAACCTTTTGTAGGAATACGAAGGCTGATATTGTTTATGATAGACTCACAATCAGTATCACCCTTGATAACTTTGCAAAAAAATTGATAATCAAGATTTAGACGTCTAGCATAAAGGCTACAACAGTTAAATATTTACAGGTAATCTCATAGTTAAAGTCAGTGGAATTGGGTATATATCGAAAAGCACATAAGGAAATAAATTTTCTTTGAATATTTTCCAATTTAACCGAATCGGTTGAAGTAATGGAATTCCAGGCTACAGATGCATATTCAAGTTTAGAGCGAACCAAAGTAAAGTATAGAATTAATAGTGACTCAGGAGTAGAAAAAGAATAGGTTATAGACCTTATTAAACCAAGCATTCTTATTGAATGATTATATATATATATATATATATATATATATATATATATATATATATATATATATATATATGTTGAACATGATCGTGAAAGTATAATTTAGAATCTAGTAGTACACCAAGATCTTTTATAGAATTTTTCCTAATAATACAGGCGTTATTAAGAGAATAATTAAATTTTATGGAAGTAGTTTTTCGAGAGTACGAAATGACAAAAGTTTTTGTTTCATTAATTTTCATTCCATTAATGTCAGACCAAAGTTCAATGGAGTTAATATCATTTTGAAGAGTTTGGCAATATTTTTAATATTAACCTGGCTATACCTTCGGATTAACGGTTGAAAACAGAAAACACCGTTTGCTACCCCTTCCACGAACGGAGTTTGATGATACTGGCGTAAAATACAAACAAATCACTTTACTAGGTATAGGAGGGGAGAAAAATAGTTCGTCCATTTACGTAAACTAGGAAATGTCGCAAGTTTCAGTTTGATAATTTTCATTAGATTTTTGTTTAATCAAAATACAGTACAGTATTAACAATAAGTGTTTTTACTCACGAACTGAGTTATCCATGCGAACGTAGTCATTATGCAGTGTATTATACTCTCTACAGCACATTAGAGTACAATATAGAAAATGAAGTTAAATTGAAAAATAATCATATTATGGATATTTAAACTCATTTTTGAAAATGGTAGCCGTTCATTTCGATACAGACTTCAGTTCTTTTATGCATATTATCGTACTATAGACTATTGCATCTAATTCCAATTGCCAGTTTCGTCCTTCGTACTAGTAACTCATGCTGAACTAATTCTGTACCTAGTCTATAAAAGAATACCTTACGTACTGTAAATTCAATCTTCACTTCTGCCCGATCCGAAAAGATAAAATTACTCAGACATGCTATCTACTGTCCGTTCAAGTAGTTATGTCGCAGGATCGTAGAAAGAGGGGAAATCACGTGACAGTTAATTACTTAACGAGGCCCTTCTATTTAAGTTATTTTAAACAGTTGTATAATATTACAATAGACTAGCTTTACAAAGGGGCTAGTAAATGTAGGTGGCAGAAATCGGGATGCGACGTAGGCAAACGGACGACAGTACCTGTGCGAAAATATGATTCAATATTGAAAGCTTTTTCTTCACTGGAAAATGCGAACATATTTCTGAAACGTACTATACTCACTAACTCAGTACTATATGCGGCCTTGATTCTGTATGGAGGACAGTTGGAACTTCATTAGTAGAGGGGGATGGGAGTGAAGTACATACAAAAACTCAGGTACAATAAAAATTGAAGTAAAAATAAAATGATGTCCATGTATAAAATCACTGATGAGCTATTAACTTATTTAAATTAAATCACTGTGTTAATATTTAAATTATTATAGTGTTATTTTATCTTATTGACTAGTTAAAATTTGATTGAATATGCCTAAATATTTTGAATTTAAGGACTATCGCGAAATTATACTAACCTTTCTAGAGTGATAGTTTGTTTATATACTGTATGTTTATTCCTTGTTTGTAATTATTGTATTTGAGGTAAAAATGCTGGTATGTAACTTCTTGAACCCAAAAAAAATGTAAGTACATTAAAAACACTCTTTTTTTAAATATGAACTTTATTCTTGCATCAAAACCTTTGTTTCACTAAATTAGCAGAGTCTTCATTGATTAATTTATTGATTTATTTATAAAAACAGTCGTGGTATCACAGATACATAGACAAAGCCAGAAGAAAAAAACTAATTAAAATACTACATCAACACTAGTTTCCATAAATTCATTTATATCATAAAAAGGATTTTTCATTAGCCAGTCACGAATAACACACCTAAATCTGTTAAAATCAACACTATGTGCACTGTAAGTAAGTTTATTAAATATAGACAATGCAATTGACGTGAACCATTGTTTAGATTTGGCTAATCTAACCCTAGGGGTCACAAGGTGGTAATTATGTCTTGTAGAATAATGATGAATCTCACTATGTGGTTAATAACTATTTAAATTTGATTTAATTTTGATCAAAGAATGGAAAATATACAAATTAATACCAATTATTTTTTTATAAATAAATAAATGTCTGCAGTGAGCATCAAAATTATAATCAGTCAAAATTCGTATTGCCTTTTTTACAAACGAAGAACTTGATCAATTTTATGACATTTCCCCAAAAATGCATACCATAAGTAATTACACTATTAAAAAAAGTAAAATATGAGGTTTTAAGAAATTCCTTAGGTACAAGGTATCTAAGTCTCCTTAATAAATAGATTACTCTTGACAATCAGATACACAGGTCGTTAATATGACCTTTCCATGTTAACTTAGAAAGTTAACCAACTTTTTTGTGGTTGAATAAATTTAAAATTTGCATTTATATCTAATGACGTTCTTTTCTGACTAAAAACAGTCCAAAACCGCATTCTAACTATATACTGTAAATCCAATCTAAAATATGCATATTATCTAATAACGTATCTTACTTTCGTAAAATGTACCTAAAATCTGTACTTTATGCAGTAATTGCTTTCCTTTTCTAAAACTAGTTCAAAATTTAACCAAAAATGTATCTAAAACTGATCCAAGTATAAATCATCGAAGCAGGATTAATAGAAGTAATTAGTTTCTTTTTCTTTTCATAGAACCAATAAAGAATTTACACGATGGTCTAGTAGCTAGAGAGCTGGATTCATAATCCTGTGGACTCGGGTTTGATCCCCAGTGTACCCCCGATTTATAACTTGTGTTGGGCAAGCCCGTGGTCCAGGTAACACAGGGGTTTTCTCCGGGAGCTCCGGTCCCCCTGTGGCATCCTAACAGATCTCCATCATCTCATCTGATCGCGGGTGTAGCGTAGACTAGTCTCCTATGGCGCACCCTGGCTAAAGACTTTGTCGGTAAATTGGTCTACGCAACTAAAATAAAGAATTTACATGTTATCTAGTAACTTTCTTTCTTAATCAATTTATGCTAAAAGTAAGTTTCATTATTTCCGTAATGTCATTTTTGTTCCTTATTCAAATTTATTGCCAATACTTTTTGATTGCAACGATATTTTACTACTTAATTAACTTATTATTCACAGAACATGAATTTTACCAGCTATCGAAAAGTATTGGGAATAAATTTGAATAAGGAACAAAAAAAGTTTTCTTCTCAGACAGGATTCGAACCACGAAAGCCTTAGTTACCAGTCTATCATGCTCTTGAGTGAACAAGGTCCTGAAATCAGCTACTAGGGTAGATCCGGTTTTTTTGTCACTACTGTACAAGATGTAATCCTTTCGTAAAACCGGTTTAATATTTTTTATTGAAAATAAAGTACAGTATTTTTAATCTCGTGGAAATGAATAAGAAAAGAAGACCTTATTACTTATTTAAACTGAAAATGTGTTGTGTTGTGTAGTGAGGCGTCGCTTTCTGTGAGCCTGGAGAGCCCACAAGCAAGCTCACTGAAGCAGCTAACTGGCCGTCTAACTAGCTATCGCCAGGAAATGGGAGCGACGTGACGTACTTCTCGGGAGTTGGATACGGCACGTCGTCTGAAGATCGCTAACTCACCTAATTTTCCAATTCCTTTTAGAAGCCATGAAGAAGAGGAGTTGTCTAAGAAGAGAAAGTCTGACAATTGAATGGCGACAAACAGAGTTAATCCACAGACACGCAGAGGAGAACAGTGGCCCAAGTCCACCTTCGTGAACTCGCATCCGTGTTTAGTTGCCGCTATTAGTCAATATTTCAATTTAAATTATACATGGTGACCCATATTTATGTCAAACTTTTTATTACACTGTAGTAGCTAAACCAATCAGGTGAAGTGACCTATTCCACAGCTAAAATGTACCGTGTTCCAGATCATTAAAAGCACAAAAGAAGCTGTCATTTTATTTTAATTTATTGTGTTCTCAGTACGGTCCGAAACCGTTGTAAGCATTGCCACAACAAGGTTGAAACTCTTGCACACGTCCTGGGATCCTGTCCTCACGGCGAAGGTCTGCGAAGCGCTAGACACCACCAAGTACGATCAATTACAGCCACTGCCCTTAAAGATGCCGATTACAACACCTTTGAAGCAGTACATGGTCTCTACGTCACTGGTAGTACACGGCGCATAGATATAATAGCTTTCAAGGAATCTACAAGATCTGGATTCATAATTGATCCCACTGTGCGTTTCGAAACGAATGAGGAACAGCCAGCAGAAGTGGATAATGAAAAAAAGAATATCTACAATCCTACCATTCCATATTACCTCCAAAAGTACCAGCTAGAAGAGTTTGAAGTAATTGGACTTCTGATTGGAGCAAGAGGTAGGCTACCGCTACTCTCTTCATGAAAGATGTGTTTAAGAGGCTTGGAATACCTACATCTATTATTCCGATTGTAACTTTAGCTGCATTGAAAGGATCAATTGCTCTCCTGAAGCATCACCTATATTCGAAATGAAACCAAGTTCATTGGCATTCTTTACTTCTTTGTAATACTTGCCTCTCTAAAACTAGGTATATTTCCACCAATCACAAAATGTATTTGCAGCTATGTACTTGTAGGAGTTTCATTGTCAAAACGAAATTAATGGTTCACTGAACTTGTAAACATTTATATGGTTAAGTACTCTTTGTCCCTTGTGGCAGCTCACGAATAGTGAGAAGATTTCTAAATTTCAAGAAAATTAATGTAATCAGAAAAATGTAGTGTAAATCTTAAAACATTAACCATGGCCACAAGACTTTCTGTGTACGATCGAACACGAATTGCTTCTCGAATGGAGGTGTGAGAGTCCCCAATTATGGTGCAGAGATGGTGGAGAATGGTGAAAGGAAGAAACGCGACGCTGGACTACAAGACCATCAAGAGACTTCACGCCAACTTGATTCGCACTGGCTAATTTACGCAACAGAAGGGTGCTGGCCGACCAAAAACAGCGATCACGGAGGAAGCCAAAGCAGCCTCTACTGAGGCCTTCCAGAGAAGTCCTAAGAAATCCATTCGACAGTGCCAGCGGGAATCTGGTGTATCCTATGGGTCCGTGCAGCGGTTGCTAAAGGAAATGAATTGGCTGCCATGGAAGCCACACTTTGTGCAAGCTCTGTCATGTGAGGACTGTGATATCAGAATGGAGTTTGCGGAGTCTCTACTAGCATGGATTCAAGAGGACCCTAGCCTTTTGCGAAACATTCTATGGTCAGACGAGAGGAGTGTGGCCGGTGCCAAATGAAATACTTGTGAGAGCAGTACAGAACGTTCAGCCACGTCTGGAAAAATGTGCAGCAAATGCTGGTGCTTACATTGAATTTGAATGTTGGTGGAATTTTAAGCAATTCTAATACTGGACTATTAGTTCATGTTACTTTGATCCTGTCATGTTAATTCATTTACTTGTGATAAACGAATAAAAAATTGGACATAAATATGGGTCTCCCATATTGTCAAGTTTTCTTACATGTAGCACATCATCAATATTCGGGTAATTTTAATTTAATTTTTCAGTAGGAAACGTAAACTATAATGTTTACTTTTTAGGCAGAAGTGTGACTTTTGAATGGAGGGAAAAGATAGGCCTACGTGCTTTAAAAAAGTCAGGGGTTGTGCGCATGACGTTGACACAGCCGTAGGTTTCCACGTAGAATACGTCTAAGAAGTTCGCTGATATAGAATGAGACTACACTGTTCGATTTAAAAATATTTTTTTTATCATTGACAAGTTTTACATTGGCTAAAATATGTCTGTGATATGGTCATAAGCTTCGACATTTCACCGAAACTAGTAGTTCTTGAGGACAACAATTTCAAAATGATTTTCGTTAAAACTTCTCCAACATGTGACAGTTCCATTATGTCAATGCATATTTGTTCATTTCTTTTTCATTTATGTTTGATTTCATTTCTTCTTTCTGTTATTTTGTACATAATTTAAACATTATGATGGATGTGTAATTAACTCATTAAAATTAGGAGACAAGCTGGATGTAGCATGTAACCAATTTTAATTTAGTAACGAGATGTACGCGAAAATCTCTTTGATTTTACAACTTTCATTTCGGAAAAAAATTGTTCATATGTATAACAAAAAATAGCCGTGATATTAGCGGCAAATTATCTAAGAATAAGGCATTTTGACTTTCTAAGCATTTTGAAAATATCTAGTACAGCCAAGTCTTTACTTTGACTTTTCACATAAGAGTAATTAAATAGGTCTACGTCTTCCGCATGTACGAATAGATATGGCCTCACTTTCATTATATCCACGCTAAACGGATTTTCATACAATCGAAAATCAATCTACATGTTTTTTTTTTTAATTATTAAATCGTTTGTTATTAAAATCTACTTACAGTCCATTCAAGAGGTTGCAAGAGTGACTGCACACAAAGAAAATGATAGCCTAGAAACTATTTTCTGATTAATTTACTTTCCATACATCTATTAGACGTACGAAAGAGTATATATTATTAACGTTTTCGTCTTTCCCGTGCAAACGGTGATTTAAATTGTTGAGGTGTTCTGAATATCGATAAGAAACGCCAATTCTGTTACCCAGTTTTAATCCATTAATTCAAGAATTAAAATACGTGGATCGTATGCGAAGACTAAGAGGAAGGCTGGCAATAGGAAAGATTTGATAATGCTGGGTTTGCAGTGAGAGACCTATCCTTGGGCAGAAAAAAAATTAATGGATGAATTCAGGAATATTTGTAACTTGAAACAGAAGAGTTGCAGAAATATCATATACATTTTTCAAATAAATCACCATCATCATCAACATTACGGGTTGAGCCGGTAAGCCCGTTCCGTCTCCGTTAGAATTGTTCTCTCCAACGAAACCTAGGACGACCAACACTTCTCCTTCCTATTGGAGCATACTGGAAAGCTTTCTTGGGAATTCGGTGATCCTCCATCCTTTCTAGATGTTCCATCCACCTATTACGTTGATTTGTTAACCTTTGTGTTATTCCCTCTATCCCTAATTCTTTTCTGATATCTTCATTCCTCTTGTGTTATAATAAAAAATATCCCGCCACTGATCTTACTGTAGGAATTTCATTTCTGAGGCTTCTAGTCGTCTTTTGTCCCTTTCTGTTAAGGTCCATGTCTCTGCTCCGTAAAGTAGTACTGGAAGGGCTACTGTTTTGTAGAGTTTTAACTGTGTTTCTTTCGTTGTTCTTTTTCCTAAGCTCCGTCTAATTGTTCCACATATACCTCAAATAAATACGGTAATAAATTCTGTCATCTGTGATAAAATCATACATCTTATTTTATGAAATCAGCTCTCACTGCGTATGTCAAAAAAACGTCGTGTTTACTTGAACACTGCGTACTTTTTAATGAACAAGTCATGGCTAAGGGGAGGGAGGAAGATCATGGTGGTCTATGGCGAATCCTCGGTCTCACCTCATTTCACCCCCGTTTGGTCTGATTACCTGGTTGGGTTTTTCCGAGCTTTTCCTCAACCATAAGGCAAATGCCAGGTAATCTTTTGGCGAATCGTCTGGCCTCACCTCATCCTCACTACATTTCGTCAAAAAATTGTAAAAAGTTGTAGAAAATTGTATAAAATTGCAAAATTTTAAAAATTGTATAACATTTGTAATTGTAATCTTGTAAAATTTTGACTTGTTCCACACCTTAAAGCTTCATTGCTAATGTAAGATCTATGGAATATAATAAATGAAATGAAAAAATGCCTTACCCTTCCGTCTTGCTTGTGTATTATCGAGACTCGTGAGTCAAGAAATGCCGGCGACTGACTTCTGTCTTGTGGGGAGGTTAAAATATACAGCAGCACTATATTCTACTTTTATTTTGTCTTTATGGTGTTTGTCAGGTAAATTAAACTTAAATATGTAGAAATAGTGAAATATGATAGGAGACAAGGTTCTTTAAAACTTCTTTTTTCGTTACAGGTAAATGGAACTTGGGGTTTGCCAGGTTTCGTCTGCGATTTCTACATAGCGATGGACGTCACTTGTAGTACATCCTCCATCTTCAATCTCGTTGCCATCAGTATAGACAGGTAAGCTGCTAAGATACACCATGTTCATTTGAAACTATAGCATAGTCTAGTGCATAGTATTTAGTATTAGTATTTATTTATTTATTTAACCTGGTAGAGATAAGGCCGTCAGGCCTTCTCTGCCCCTCTACCAGGGGATTACAACTATAATATGAAGAATAGAATTACAATTAATATTAAATTTACAATTACAATTACAATAAAAATTAAAGTACGACAAGATTACCTGATTAATAAAAGCTAGACATTTTACCATAGAAGTTAAGAACAAAAAATATTTTTGTATTTACTGAATTACAAATTAAACCTAGAATAACAAAATTCTACAGTGATGAAATTACTGGATATTGAAATATTTTGTTATAAATTAAGAGAACTATTTACAAGAAACCATGTCTGAACGAGTCTCAATTACTGACCAAGTGCCTAGTAAGTTTGCGTTTGGATTGAGTTTTATTTCGACAGTCCCTGATGCTAGCAGTACATACAGTCACGAAGCTCAATACGTAGGGAATATGCATCCAATGACAGTTGAATTTTAGTTGCTAGCCACTAGGATCGCTACTATAGCACAGTCTATTGTTCCTAGTACTCTCAGTTGCTAACCGCTTGGAGCATTGTATCGCGAGAAATGCAAAAAATCACCTCAAGCTTCGTGATTGTATGTACTAGACTGCGAATATAGTACATAGGGAATTGACATCGCCGTAAGAAATTCATGTATAAAAACTGAAAGTGGAATTTCATGTAGCTGGTCAGGAGAAGTAAATTAGTAGGCCTTGTAGAAAAGAAGACTGTCTACTGATTATTGCCAAATAAAATTCTGTTTTATGATATTAATATTGAAACAATAGATTATTATACTAAGAGAAGAAAATATTTTATTTATTCAAACTGAATGGAAACAATTCGTTGAAAAAGATAAGAGCCAGTTTGCTGCATTCTTTCCTAGTAGAAGAACTCCATCCTACAATACGATCAGACTTTGTAAACTTAATATACAGCTCAAATTGTTGTTTATTTGTATCTTTGTGAAAAAAGTAACCTAATGACAAAAACAATCTTTAATATGATTACAGAATTGAAATTATAATATTAACATCATGATATAATTATTTTGAATCACCTAACCTGAATCGTCATAACATATTGTCAAAGGATTATGTATAAGTTAGCAATAATTAGTAGATCCTTCTTTTGTACATACACACATACATAAGTGTTTTGCCCCAGGGCAAGTCTTTCACTGCAAACCCAGCATTCTCCAATTTTTCCCATTTTCTGCCTTCCTCTTAGTCTCCGCATATGATCCATATATCTTAATATCGTCTATCATCTGATATCTTCTTCTGCCCCGAACTCTTCTCTCGTTAACCATTCCTTGCAATGTATCCTTCAGTAGGCAGTTTCTTCTCAGCCAGTGACCCAACCAATTCCTTTTCCTCTTCGTGATCAGTTTCAACGTCATTCTTTCTTCACCCACTCTTTCCAACATAGTTAAATTTCTTATTCTGTCTGTCCACTTCACACGCTCTATTCTTCTCCATATCCACATTTCATATGCTTCTAGTCGTTTGTCTTCACTTCGTCCCCATACAATGCAACACAAAGCACTTCACTAATCTCATCTCAATCAAATTGTTGGATTCTTTGTAAGTTCATGCATATGTATATACACTTTTTGCTGGTTGAGTGGAAGAGAAGGCCTTACGGCCTTAACTCTGCCAGCTAAAATAAATCATTAATCTCTTCGTTAATTCTTTTTCTAGAGCTACGCATAAGATGCTCCTTTTTGTATTAAAAACTTCCTTTGCTATTGTTATTCTCCTTTTGACTTCCTGGCAGCAGCTCATATTACTGCTTATAGTACACTCTTAAGTATTTGAAGCTGTCCACTTGCTCTACTGCCTCATTTAGTATTCGCAAGTTTATTTTCTTTATTTTTCTTCCTATGACCATGGTCTTCTTCTTGTTTGAATTTATCTTCATCCCATACTACTCACGGCTGTCATTTAGCTCCTGTTGCATATCCCTTAGTATCGTCTCCTCTTCTGCTAGAAACGCCATAAAATTAGCAAATCTTATGCATGAAGTCCATTAATTTATTACACATGGCCAGCTAAATGCAATTGCACTTCCAGTTTTTATACATGAATTTCTTATGACAATTTTAATTCCCTATGTAAGTTTAGAAGGATTGAAACTTATTGTTTTGCTCCATACCAATGAGAGATCATAATAAATTTATTATTACCACCTCAAAATTTAAGTAACGTCTACCATTAACGATACATTTGTATTTTTTCGTACAAATAAAATCCATAATGTGGCAAAGTTGCTTAGTAGCCTAATGATAACCTTTCAGACTTTCACAACAGCCCGCAAAACTTTGCATACTTGCTATCTCTCTTTAGGAAATTATCACAATAATCTAGTACGGAATTTATTACTGTGCATAAAAATTATATCTTCCTTCCGGACTGGTTCGCGGTCCAAGACAGGGACTTCTATACCTATATTCTTAGTTTTACTTTTCAAGAGTGTTCTATAACGTCTAGGTTTGTACAGAGGATAAACGATTGCCGACATGATTATACGCTCGAGCACTGGCGAAATGATCTATAAGAGGGGAAATGTAGGCCCTCATTATCGCCTGAAATCCCCTTCACTTGAATTCAGGAATAATAGCTCTTGTGAAGGAAGAGCGCATTTCCTTGTTTGCGGTGAGTGAGTTACGAACCATTTACGTTAAAAAATTAATAGGGCTGATTATGCTATAGCTATTCTTAATATTGAGTCAGAACTATTAGCATCATTGAGATATAAAATTTCTGTTGTAGAAAAGTTTGAGCCAACTTGTGCAACACTGAATTCCATCCATTTAATTTACATACGTAGAACGTTTATCACCTACCCTGTTCAACATCTACTTGGAGAATTTAGTAAAGAACTGTTTTCAGAACATGGGAGAAGTGATAGTAAGAGGAAGAAGAATAAATTGCATAAGATTTGCTGATGATGTGGCGTTGTTAGCAGAAGAGAAGATGATTCTAAAGCATATGCCACTGGAGCTGAATGACAGCTGTGAGCAGCATGGGATGAAGATAAATGTAAAAAAGACTAAGACCATGGTTATAGGGAGAAAAATATAGAAGATAAGCTTGCGAATTCTAAATGAGGCAGTAGAGCAAGCGGACAGCTTCAAATACTTGGGGTGTACTATACCCAGTAATACGAGCTGCTGCCAGGAAGTGAAAAGAAGGATAACAATGGCCAAGAAAGCTTTTAATATAAAAAGGAGCATCTTCTGCGGATCTCTGAAAAAGAACTAAAGAAAAGGTCAGTGAAGCGCTTTGTATGGAATGTGGCATTGTATGGGGCAGAAATGTGGACATTACGACGAAGTGAAGAAAAGCGACTAGAAGCATTTGAAATGTGGATATGGAGAAGAATGTAACGTGTGAAGTGGACAACAGAATAAATAAGAAATGAAATTGTGTTGGAAAGAGTGGGTGAAGAAAGAATGATGCTGAAATTGCTCAGGAAGAGAAAAAGGAATTAGTTGTGTCACTGGCTGAGAAGAAACTGCCTACTGAAAGATGCACTGGAAGGAATGGTGAACGGGAGAAGAGTTCGGGGCAGAAGATATCAGATGATAGACGACATTAAGATAAATGGATCACATGAGGATACAAAGAGGAAGGCAGAAAATAGGAAAGATTGGAGAAAGCTGGGTTTGCAGTGAAAGACCTGTTCTTGGGCAGAACACTAAATGAATGAATGAACTTAGAACGTTCAAATTTCACAAGCTTATTTAGTTACTTCCATTTAGATTCCTTCTAATGCAAACCAAAATTATTGCTGCCAACATTATAGTTCGAAAATAACTGCCAGTTGTAGTACTCGAAATTTGAAACGAAGTAGGTAAAAGAAAATTGAACCTGACATCTAGAAAATTACTATAATTCACTAGCATATGTAGTAATAGGGGGAAAATGATTAGGCTTCGCCCTCAGGGTATTAAATAAGCTGATTCGGAGGTACATGTAATTTAACACAGAAGTTAGGCTTCCAGCGTGGCACCACAAGTGAAAAATCTGCATGTGAGACTCGTGACTGTAAATAATCGCATTCGAGCAGAAGGAATTATTGGGCCTCATTGCCTGGAGCGTATGCAGCCTCACATTACACAAGGTAATCCGACTTACTCTGGTGGTGAAATGATGAAGCTTGACTGGAAGAAAATGAAGGCGCTAATGATGGAAATCTGGGCTAAATGCTGAGCTAACAGCGGGTGCTCCAATCTCGTGTTTGCTTTATGTGGCAGTGAATTTGAGCGTGCACTCGCTCGCGAATCTCTCAGTTCAGATTTTTATTCACTCGATTAAGAATCGATTTTCCAGCGGCAAAGTGAAACTTCAAATCTGTGCCATTTATTCCCAATTCAAACCATCAATTACGACCAATTCATTTCTACCGCAATCTCTTTTTTATACCGCGTGTTCATTTCAAAATTTCCCAACTTGAATAATTTTACATGTGCAGGGGACACGATTTTGAGGAAAAACAAGCGATTTAGTTTCCGAGGGGAAAGTTCAAAACCACTGCTGATTGAATTTTCTGTCTTACTCTTCACCTCCACTTTTAAACTTCAAATTGCACCCCCTATCTTCAGACACATCATTCTAAAGGGGATGATATATGCTATCCGACTACCAAAAAGTATAGTAATAATAATAATAATAATAATAATAATAATAATAGGCCTACCGTATTTACTCTAAAACAAGATCCCCATTTTTACCAAACTTTTGCCTTTAAATTTTGGAGGGGCTTATATTCGGATCTGTCCCTCGCCGTGACGTCGTGGTCTAAGGCATCCTGGCTGGGACTCGCGTTACGGAATGCGCGCTGGTTCGGATCCTCATGAGAGAAGAAATTTTCTCATGAAATTTCGGCCAGTATATGGGACCAGTGCCCATCCAGCATCGTGATGTACTTGGAGAGCTACGATAGGTAGCGAAATACGGTTACGCAAACCAGTTATATCGGCTGGGAGGATCATCGTGCTAACCACACGATACCTCCATTCTGGTTGGATGATCGTCCACCACTGCTTCGGCATGTGGCCGTGAGGCCAGCAGCCGGCTGGTTGGTCTTGGCCCTTCTTGGGCTGTAGCGCCACGGATTATTTGTTATATTTGGGTCTAGGAATTCTCGTCACCGGAGATGTCGTCATTATACCTCCTTGTCACCTATTATATTTTAGTCACCGGCGTTCTGGCCACTGATTACATTTTAGTCACTGGCGTTCTTGTCACCGATTACATTTAATAATTTATTAATGTTTTATTGGACAAATTTAGGATTTAGATAGAAGGATTAGTAGGATCACAGAACGATATCCTAATTATAAAGAAGATGGTGATGTTCTTACGTACCTCAGAGCCATCGGACACAATTTGGGTGGCAATTTTGAAACATAAAATCATGTACCATTTTATGAAGTGTGGGAATTTTGAAACATTAATCACATAACATTTTATACAGCGTATCTATGGATAATTTACTTCTTAAAATAAATTATTTTTAAGAAAATGTGTACTAGTGACCAAAATATCGGGTGACCAAAAAGTCGAAGTGACCAAAACACCGGGTGACAAAATTTCAGTAACTAGGTGGTAACCTACAATGACGAGAGTTCCGGTGACGAGCCTTCCGCTTCCCCTTATATTCGCATCGTGTCGGAAGATCGATGGTGGGCTTATGTGAAGGCGGCAGTTTACCTCTGAGTTCCTTAAAAGCATTATTATTATTATTATTATTATTATTATTATTATTATTATTATTATTATTATTATTAGGAATACGATAATTTTTTGCGAAACAGGAGAATTTTTGTTATGTTGGTACGAGAATATTATACATATATATATATATATATATATATATATATATATGAGCCGTTCAGAGCAAAAGTGGTGTAAGTCAAGATTCTGTAATGAGATTTAAAGTGAAAATTTTGTAAAATACAGCGCAAAATAGCAATTAATATGGCCTTCTTGCTATCCACTGACTACTAATAGTTTAAATAAATTTAATATATCAGTGAAAAGTTTGTAAAATACAGCGCAAAATAGCAATTAATATGGCCTTCTTGCTATCCACTGACTACTAATAGTTTAAATAAATTTAATATATCAGTGAAAAGTTTGTAAAATACAGCGCAAAATAGCAATTAATATGGCCTTCTTGCTATCCACTGACTATTAATAGTTTAAATAAATTTAATATTAGTTGCTACTTTGCGCTGTATTTTACAGAATGTTTACTTTAACCCTCATTATCCATTTTTGACTTGCACCACTTCTGCTCTGAACGGCTCATATAATATACAATATTACATACTGTTGTCAAAGCTATACATATTATTGACGTCCTGATGCATCTACCCTTTGGGTACTCGCCGTAACTATAGTTTGACTACTAGAACTAGAACTTTGTTATTACTGATATTACAGCATTGTCCCTTTATTAGTAACCGCGTAATAACAGACTAATTTTCTCCATTTTTCAATCAGCATCTGCGACATCTTATTGACACACATTAGTCTTAATCACTATTTTTTTTTTTTGCAAGTCGATCGTTTAATATTATGGATACACCCTAATCTCTAGTACAGTTCCGTCACATATTTCTAATAATAACACTTTCACATACATTTCCATACTTTTGATTTTTTCGACCACATTACATCCTTTTCCACTGCTCGCACCATTTTACCACTCTTTCGATTATTTCATTTGTCCCCATCTCCTAGTAACATAATCATTTCAGGTTACTTTTTAGCCAATTAAAATTTATCACACTTTCACCAATTGTTATTCCCTTCATCACAATTTACACATTGAATAAAATTACTTTCTAATCTTCATAAATACATCATCTACCTTTCCGGTTTTTTCTTCGTTTAATTCCCTTACTAAGTTATTTTTCCTAAATGACACCTGTTCTAGAAAACCATCTGCTGTCGAAGGTCCCGGTTCTGGCAGCTTCCCTCTGTTGACGCACTTGATTCCCTCCTTGAAGATTCCTGGTGGATCCATTTTCCTCTGCCATCTGTAGAATCACTATGTAACGTACCTTGGGCATCGATCTCAGATAACAGCTGTTTACTTGTTGAACTATTCGCACTCTGCGTACATACAATGGATTGCTGCACGAGAATATTATTCTAATCATGTATGAACCAGGGTTTAAGCTGGAAAATAAATAATTGTCGCAAAAATGCACAAATGAAATATTATATTTGTGCTAAATACGAAATGCTTGTACAATATTATTAATAATTGTGCATAAAAATAAAATTAATAAAGTATGCAGAAACAAAAAGTTACGTATTTTGTTCCTTGAAGTTTTATTACTTTCAATCTATCTTATCACACTCTAGATATAGGCTACTTATGTAAGTAAATCATTAGACGTAGGTATGTTTAGAATCAATTACTGCTGAATTTGCATCACATTAAAATACGTTATTTTATGAGCACTCTAAACACTGAAATTCTTTACTAGTAGGCCCTTCAAGATATATTGTTAGCAGAGTGCTAACTTATTTTTACTGAATAGCAGTTTCTAATTCTAGCTTTTAGAAGATTCATGGAACTAAATTCTCGCTCACAATTTACCTACAGTATGCGACGGAATTATATACATCAATTAGAAGAAATTGTTCACATAATTTACACGAATTGCATCAACACTTTGAAATCAGTTCCTGAACATCTATTGCTCAATATCTTTTTGAACATTGCCCATGCCATTAGCATTGCATTTAAATTCAGATTAGTTCATACACATCTCTGATTTCATTTTCTGCATTACCATTTTCGTTTCTGAAGTTCTGTGTTTAAACATAACATTGAAACGAGTAGGTATTGTAATGGCCAACTTTACCGCACTAAGTGTCGTAAAGTGAAAACTTTATTTGTTATGCACATTAATGGTAACATTTTCACAATTCATTTTTTCGCTTTAAAAAGCTAACAACATTGAAATGTTGCATTTTTAGAAGTCGAGTAGCAAAATGCGATAAATGCGATTGTGGCTTAAACTCTGGTATGAACCCTTAAGGCTCGTCTCCACTATTAAACATTTAACAACAACATGTTGGCTGTAAGTTGTTCGAAGTAATGAAGTGGACGAAAGAAAATACGTTAATATAAAATTAATGCACTGATGGAAAGGCCTTGTTTGTAGTGTCTGCAAAAGAATACAGAGACAAAACAAAGAAGGCCGACTGTTTTAGAGAACTTGAATCATTGTTAATTGTTCTCGAGAGAGTTTTCGCACTCTTGTCGTACGCTAAACGTTAATGGTATGTTGACGTCAGTAATGGTCGTATTTGGTGATGTATGTTAACTTCGTAAAACTTCGGAAAGAATAAGTATACGATATTACCCGCTCCTTTAACATTTATCATGTCGTAGATCCTATGATAGTCAATCAATCGCGCTGTAATTTTTTCAATTGAGATGAAATGGCTGCTCTTAAAGTGTGTCTTTCTTTGATGAAACAGGAAGTATTTTTGCAGCACTATATTAAAATCGTGTTCTGACATTCTCAGCAAGTTTTTGAATCCAAATCGATCTTCAACTTTAAGCTCGTTTAAAATGTCTCTGCATAATGTCTTTTACTCAGTGGCGTAGCATGAAATTTTGAGCAGGGGAAGCTAACTCAAGTTGTCTTTCATGCAATATGAAAAAACGTATTACAAAAATACAGTCTCAAAATAAATAGTAGTCAATGTCAAGTCGGCAGTCGAAGATTGGTTGGGACCTCGTAAGTAACACCAATAAGGCATGACCTCAAATGGTACGTAGTAAAATATGATTCACGGTTTACACATATCTCTTAACAAATAAACAAGTATACGTATAACATTAGCTCACTCCCTGTCATACTTAGAGAAATCACAATATTAGTATCATTACGTAAGTATGCGTCTGCCTTTTGGTTGTGTCCTTCATTGACAGCAAGGGAGTCGGTCATTTGTTTTTTTAGATCACACTTTTGTTCGTAAATCAGTCTTGATAATAGAATTGCCCTAAAAATTCAAGTAAATTAGTGTCAGGAACTGTTATTTCGCTCATTATTTATTATATCAGCCACAATGCACACTAACACTTCAACTGAACACAACTGACGAAAAGGGATAACTCGGAAACTACTTATTTTAAATGTTAAAGCTAGCTTCTTGCGAGCCTTGCGACTAGGGTAGTTTAGTTAGAAAGGGATGGAAAATCTGCGGGGTGGATTACACAGAAGAAACCAGTCTGCTTTGGAAGCTGGTATGTGCAGGCTTCTTGTTTACTGCTGCATCACAAATCATCCTGAGCTGCCGCATCACAATATTTAACGCGTAAATATAAATTCTATTAAAATTAATAAATAATTTTCTCCATAAACTGCAGGTTTATTATGAAATTATTATTAACTGGGGAAGCTAAGCTTTTTAGCTTACATTGACGCTACGCCACTGCTTTTACTAAGATAGTGCCTCACCTGCAGTCTCATTTTCTTCCTTTTCAAGGCCTTGTAACAAGCAATGGAGGCAATTACAAAAGTAAAATCAGAATTTGAGTCCATTGTCCAAGGTTTGAAAATAAGACACTATCTATATTAAAATCTCGTAGACTATTTATGGTGGACTACGCAAAAAAAGTCAAGTTTAACATGTTTGACAGTGTGGACAAAGTGTTAAATGAAATTAGCATTAACATGTTCAATTAACATGTTGAGATGTTAATGTTAACGGTAAGCAGTTTAACATTTAACATGTTGTTGTTAAATGTTTAATAATGGAGACGAGCCTTTATACATACTTCCTTTCATGATCAAACATTTTAGGTGATTGGCCAAAAGCGGCCGTATCTTCTGTATGCATAAATTGTCTGTAGTAATGTCACGAGAGGCCTGAGATCTACCGATAAATCTGCGAGCGAAGCGAGTGGATTTATCTGGGAAATCTCAGACCTCGAGTGACACTTATTAGGACTATTTCGTGAATAAAATAAAAATTTAAATAATATATCCCTAAAATTCGATCACAAAATGTTAATAATTGTATATTAACTAATACTTAACCTATTCAGACATTGTGAAGTTGAAATACTCGTAGATGAATATCGATTATTGCAATAAAGGAATTCGATGTTATTATTCAGTAATGGCAATTACGAAAAGCGAAATACAGGTTTAACAATGTTAATTACATGTACTGCACTTTTCTCTTATTATTATAACAAATACATTTTCATTATCTGCTGAAATCATAATTTAATTTAACTGTAACAGTGGGGACAGCTATATACCAACCAATGCTTATGTATTCACAGCGAGACATGTTGCTACACAGTGAAGCCATCTCTGTATAGATAGGCCTAATTAAAACACGAATTTTATTACGCCATACGAAAGGCAGTTTGATCAAAGACATTATTACTATGCAAGGTCTTTGAGTTTGATATGCGATGATGTTACATAAATTTGAACGTCTATTAATTGTTTAATTTCAATACAAATGTTATGGGCTACAATTTTATAGGTTACGTTAGGCCTGCCTGTGGAAGTAGGGCCAATGTCAGCTGTGCCTTGTTTCGACCGTTACTTATAATGAGTGCTACAAGAAAGCATTTTTTATAGCTCGACAAACGCATTCTCGCTGTAGTGTGTAACGGAACTGAAGCTGCATCTACATAGTTCAATATTCCAATCGCGTATGCGTGCAATCTGGGAAGAATATTGAAAGAATCAAGTTTAAAAGGTACGTTCAATTAAGATGCATAAAGATTTTGTGTCTACATGGTGCGCCGTTTTGAACATGGTCTTCACTGCGTAAATATATTAATTAATATTAAATATCAATCTTGCATTCATTGCTTTAAAGTTGAAAGAAAAGTTTAACCGAGTAGTTGCATCTTAATGTATTCATGATCATCAGTTTAGGGGGAAACACTTGGCGACAACGACTAAACTAAAGAACGACCATGCGATAAATTGATAGCGATAAATCTAGGTGCAAAAATTATCGCAAAGTCTGACTGTGATTGGTTGGAATTCAAAATTTCATTACACTTCATTGGTCGAAAGTGGAATGACGTCATATAACCGAAATAGTCAATAAGAAACAAAAGTAACCTGACTGAATTCTCTGCTTAACAGGTATATCGCCGTGACGCAGCCTATAAAGTACGCGAAGCACAAGAACAACAGGCGCGTGTGGCTGACCATCGCACTGGTGTGGGTCATCTCTGCGGCCATCGGCAGCCCAATCGTGCTGGGGCTCAACAACACGCCGGACCGTCTGCCTGACCTCTGCCTCTTCTACAACAGCGACTTCATCATCTACTCGTCCCTTTCCTCTTTCTACATACCCTGCATCATCATGGTGTTCCTCTATTACAACATTTTTAAGGTGAGTGCATCTACTACTATCACGAACCCTCTGAGAATTTCTATGACATAATTTGGTTAGAGATGGTAGATTTTCACAATCACGCTAAATGCTTAAATAAGTAATTTTTTATACGCTTTGATAACGTAAAGTGCAACATATTAACATTGAAACGAGTATTGTAATGACCAACTTTACCGCACTGGGTGTCGTAAAGTAGCCTAAACCTTTATTTGTTATTGTCACAATATTGTTAATGGTAACATTGTCAGAATTCACTTTTCCGCCTTAAAAAAAAAGCTAATAATTGTGTGTACTTACTGATGTCCACGTTTTCCTTCAATGAGATCGTACATCGCAGCATAATACAGGAACATCATTTTATTTTTACTTCAATTTTTATTGTACCTGAGTTTTTGAATGTACTTCACTCCCACCCCTTCTACCAATGAAGTTCAACCGTCCTCCACACAGATCCAAGACCTCATATACAGTCATAGTAGCCTTACGGTCATAGTAAACAGTACGTTCCAAAAATATGTTCGCGTTTTCCAGTGACGAAAGAGCTTTCAATATTGCATCATTTTCCATTTGCCTACGTCGCATACCGGTTTCCCCCACCTGCTTCTATTTCTCTCTCTGTAAATGCTAGTGACTGGGCTGTCTTAGCTCTTTTCTGAGAACATTAATTTCTGTTAGGAATTGGACGTCTACGTAATATTATACCCATACAATTGTTTCAAATAACTTAAATAAAAGGGCCTCGAGAAGTACTTAACTGTCACGTGATTTCCTCCCTTTCTACGACGCTGCGACGTAACCACTTGGACGGACAGTAGATAGCATGTCTGAGTAATTTTATCTTTTCGAATCGGGCAGAAGTGAAGATTGAATTTACAGTACGTAAGGTCTCTTTTATAGAGTAGGTACAGAATTATTTCAACACGAGTTACTGATTCGAAGTACGAACCTGGTAATTGGAATTACGTACAATAGTCTATAGTGCGATAATATGCACATTAGAACTGAAGCCTGTATCGAAATGAACGGCCACCATTTTAAAAAATGTGTTTAAATATTCATATTATGATTATTTTTCAATTTAACTTCATTCTCTATATTGTACGCTAATGTGCTGTAGAAATATAATATACACTGCATAATGAATACGTCCGCATGGAAAGCTCAGTTCGTGAGTAAAAACACTCATTGTTAATACTGTACTGTATTTTGATTAAACAAAAACCTAATGAAAATTATCGTACTCAAAATCGTGATATTTCCTAGTTTACGTAAATTTATGAACTACTTTTCTTCCCTCCTGTACCTAGTAAAGTGATTTGTTTGTATATTACGCCAGTATGATCGAACTCCAGTCGTGGAAGGGGGTAGCAAACGGTGTTTCCGGTTCTTAATCGTTGATCCAAAGGTATATCCAGGTTAATATTAGAAATGTTAGTAAAAATAAAATGATGTCCCTGTATAATGAGTCCATAGAGAACTCGATTTCTCGTTTTCACTTTTCATTGAAAAATAAGCCAGCATAACCTTTTCAGAAATATTCCCAATCTTTTTTTCCTTACGACATTGTTCAGACTTCTCATATTCCTCTTCATACCTCTGTCGCGATTTTGTTGAAATTAATAAATTAATTTGTAATATTTATATTGACTATATAGTCACGGTAACAATACCAACAATAATAACATTCTTCAAATGTTTCTCGTACAAGGCCCTCTACATGAATCGATCAACTACAAAAGTAAATGTATACGTATAGTCTGCCATAAAAATGTTACATTTAGACAATATTCACTTTTACATTAATTTTTTATTAAAGCAGATAAAACTTTGTACGATACACATGTCGTAACTTTATATTACAATACTCGACTGGTTATGAAACTCGGCCTGCGGCCTCGTTTAACAAATTTCCAATCTCGCATTGTAAAATGAAACGTTACATTAGTATCGTAAGTAACTATTATAAAAGCATGCTAAATAATATTAGTGTAGGTTTTTAATCCACATTAATTTACTTTTTAACTTTACTCTAGAGTATGCCATTAGGAAATTCCAGGATAACAGAGAGGGTTTGGAATTGAACGGGTTACATCAGCTGCTTGTCTATGCGGATGACGTGAATATATTAGCAGAAAATCCACAAACAATTAGGGAAAACACGGGAATTTTACTTGAAGCAAGTAAAAAGATAGGTTGGAAGTAAATCCCGAAAAGGCAAAGTATATGATTATGTCTCATGACGAGATTATTGTACGAAATGGAAATATAAAAATTGTAAATTTATCTTTTGAAGAGGTGGAAAAATTCAAATATCTGGGAGCAACAGTAACAAATATAAATGATACTCGGGAGGAAATTAAACACAGAATAAATATGGGAAATGCCTGTTATTACTTGGTTGAGAAGCTTTTGTCATCCAGTCTGCTGTCAAAAAATCTGAAAGTTAGAATTTATAAAAAAGTTATATGACCGGTTGTTCTTTATGGTTGTGAAACTTGGAGTCTCAGTTTGAGAGAGGAACATAGGTTAAGAGTGTTTGAGAATAAGGTTCTGAGGAAAATATTTGGGGTTAAGAGGAATGAAGTTACAGGAGAATGGAGAAAGTTACACAAACAGAACTGCACGCATTGTATTCTTCACCTGACATAATTAGGAACATTAAATCCAGACATTTGAGATGGGCAGGCCATGTAGCACGTATGGGCGAATCCAGAAATGCATATAGAGTGTTAGTTGGGAGGCCGAAGGGAAAAAGACCTTTGGGAAGGCCGAGACGTCGATGGGAGGATAATATTAAAATGGATTTGAGGGAGATGGGATATGATGATAGAGACTGGATTAATCTTGCTCAGGATAGGGACCAATGGCGGGCTTATGTGAGGGCGGCATCTATCCAAAGGCTCTGTCTCACAAACGTTCTTACATTTTTAAAATAGTTTGATCACTCCTCCACGTTAGCTTTTGCAGTAACTTATGGATAGCACAGGAATATGACCTACTTGATTAACTTTGTTCTTATCTGCCAGTTCATTCGGAAGTTGTATGTGGTAGCGGGCGATTGTGATTGAGTAATAAGATGGATCTGGATAAAATCACACCATATCTTTTGGCATGTTTCTTAATATTTACACTGTCATTGTAATTGTTATATTGTTCCTTTACTTATTTATTAATTTCAAGAGTTTTATCTGGAAAACCTAGAAGATGCATCAGTTAACACATTGAATTTCTACCATTAAACTTTCCATAAAAAATGCTTCATTCAAAAACGTTCAAAGTGCTAAATTTCAACTTTGAAACTACTATAAAATGCTAAAACTTATTTCAAACCTTCTATTTTTTTTTATGCTCGACCATGCCGGAATGTAGTAATATATACCTGGTAGCAGTCCTTTAATGCATGTCATGTTGGATTCTTTGTAAGTTCATGCATATGTATATACACTTTTTGCTGGTTGAGTGGAAGAGAAGGCCTTACGGCCTTAACTCTGCCAGCTAAAATAAATCATTATTATTATTATTATTATTATTATTATTATTATTATTATTATTATTATTATTATTATTATTATTATTATTATTATTAAAGTTCAGATTTTCGATTATTCTCGGATATGCAATCGAAAGACGAGGGAAACGTCACGGAGGCTGGAAATCCAATACTGTCGCAGAAATTTATGTTCTGTTACTATAATAATTAGCGTTAATTGTAAATAATATTCAAATAAATTCAATTCGAGGGAAAAATTGTTCCGGGGCCTCGAAATTATTCAAATCAACTTTACAGGGAGTTATACCTGAAATCTTGATTTGCATAATACACGTCACTGTTCGTTAACAGACAACCACAATTTAAGTCACACGGAGTTAGTGTGCATTCGAAGTTGGTTGCTTGACGGTTGTCAGCCCACTTTTGAGGTCTGTGGATATAGAGGGAAAAATTGGATCGGTGTCGGGTAGAGTTCCCGAGTAGCTCAGTTGGTAGAGCGTTGTTATGTTAAACAAAAGGTCCCGGGTTCGATGCCCGGTCCCGGAACAATTTTTCCGTCGAAATTATTCAAAGGAGGACTTGTTTCGGGTACAAAGCACGTACTGTCAGAAGAACCGTGCATTGGATTTTAGATAAAATTATGATAATATAAAATTTGAATGTATAATATTACTCAATAATAAATCCATGTTGCTGTTAAAAAAAATATTTCATGGTAGTGAGCACGAAAGGCGACGAAGTCAACCTTCCCTTGAAGGCACATGATTATGAAAAGTAAATATGTCTGGTCTGTTCATTGAAAAGAAAAGAAGGTCCTAACTAGAGTCCTGCACAATCGATTTTGAAGAAAGGAAATAATGTATTGCTGCTGAACGCCTGATAAATGTATGTAGCCTATATTTATTGTGGGAAACATTAAGTTATGCTATTACACTTTTACTACGTCATACTACTTTTGACCAATAAAACGGTACGAAAGGACGTCTTTCAACCAATCATGGCTGCTTATCGCACAATTTTATCGCGTCCCTAGCATTTGTTTAATTTTATCGCGTCCCTAGCATTTGTTTATTTTTATCACTACCCTAGCATTTGTTTCTTTGTTTGGCAATATTTCAAACTGCACTGGTCTGGACGTCAAAAAAAACAGAAAATTACAAACCACTCCAGTCGATGCACAGCACTTTCAAATATGACTCGGATTGGCATTCAAGAACGAGAATTAATAAAGATCACTGGTCATAGCTATGCATCTTCCCTGAAACCCTATTTACAAATAAATGAAGAGCACCATTCGGAAATCCTGAATACGTTGAGGGATACACCATGTACATAAACGAGTTCACTTCTTTTACGCACATGTCCAATATAACATCAACTGAACCACCAACCACTGAAACATTCAAATATGAAAATTGCACTTTCAATAATTGTTTCTTTTAAAATTATTCATGTTTATTTTTTATTTCATCATCGTTAATTAAAACGTTTCTTGTTTATTTCATCTTCCCTAGTTAAAACTTTTCTAACACTCGTTTTTATTATTTAGGTTATGTTTTTTATAGCTTCTGCTAATATGATATTATGAATAGTCACATATCAGAGATTGTTTAATACTAAGATTTATTGAAAATCATCTGTCAAGTGACGTTGATTACTGGGATCGGGATAATTGAAGTGGAATGCAACTGTTTATAAAATATGGAACTGAATCAACAAAGCCTTCTTGATCAGTAACCTTCAACAGAGTTCAATGAAGATTCCATAGTTGGCACAACTGATAACAAGAAAATAACTAATAATAACATACTACTGCCATCTACTAGAGTAATATTTATAATGTTGAGATGGTACAAATTTGAAGACAGTTTTGTATTTTCGTAAGTCAATTAATATTTTATTGTATTGGAGTACTTCGTTACTTCTAATCTTTATATACTTCCTTCTAATCGTGTAATAGTAAATTAAATCCCACTCGAGTTTTGATTTTCTCTAGATAAATCAAAACCTCTAGTGAGATTACTGTTGAAAAAATCATTCCATGACAGTTAGTTCTTAAAAGCCAAGATTTTTATTTCAAAATATGAAGCAAATTCAAAATCACAAAACCTTACAAGTAACAAGACAGAATTAATGTAACAACGCTACCAACCACAACTACACTTTTGATGTCTCCTCTTGAGATTGTATTGATGTGCTACATTTAGGAGACGATTCTTTATTATCAGACTCTGGGACTGTAAGATCATTTGTTTGGGGTTCGTGTACAGGAAAAAGATGACGCTCATACGTCCCAAGCCAGTTCACACGTTGCTCTTCGTCATTATCCCGTAATTTTATCTTAGGAGGCATCAAGCCAAACTTAAACCGAGTCCCAGAAAACAAACGTCTTTCCAAATGTGGCAGTGTGGCTGACGCTGAAGGATGATCAGCATCATCCTTGCCCTCTGCGGCGACTGCTTGAGCAGAGCAACTCGAACTCTCAGATGAGTCAGTTTTCTCAACCGTTTTGCGTTGGCTTTTATGAGTAGGTATCGAGTTACGCGCTAACCCAAGGGTCAGGAAATTTGCCATTTTCTTTAACGCTGACTTCTTCTTAACTTTCTCTGGCACTGACTCCGTTTCAGCCACGTTTGTTGATGTACTAGGAACAAGAGATGCTACATCAGAATCTCCTTTCTGCTCTAAGTCTTCTGTCTCCGCAGTTTCAATGGTTGTGTTCTTATCAGTATTGTTTTCTGAGGAGAACACTATATTCAGTGAAGATTTACTTTCTTCAGCGTCAACTTTACAACTCTGTATGATAATTGTTCTGTGGCATGAATCAGTATTTTCTTGTGGCCTTTCAGAAGTAGCGCTGTCGCTTATGTCGTTTAACTTTCTATCTCCTTTGACAACACAGTCAGAGATTTTAAGCTCAGATATATCTTCCTTGTCGATTTTTTTTTCCAAAATGTTTTCATCACTAACAAGTTCCCTTAGCTTCTCTTCTAATATATTACTCATTTTTTTCTTCTCTGTAGATTTTTCGTTAGACGCATTTTCTTTCAAAGACTTATTCTCAAATTCTCTCTTTTCAGTTATATCTTCCTTAGTTTTCTCGTTGGACGCTTCATCTTTGTTCAGTGAAATTGCTACATCTCCAGACAGTTTAGGGACCGGATCAACGATTCTGACGTTATCGTCATCAGCCATTTTGCTTTTTCACTCTACGGTCTCTATTTCTTTCTTGTTAAATTCACCGAAACAATCTGTAAAGCAGTCAGATAATACCAAGTTTATACTGCAACCCTTCTCTTGACAATTTTAAGTGGAGAGGATGGTATTTTTTAAAACTTTTTACCTATTTGGTGTAAAATATTAATTTTTTGTATGTAGAGAGCTCATAGCTGTGGCAACTCAATCAAATAAAAATATTTTGAAAAAAAATTATTTGGAGGCCCAAATTTAAAAAAAAAATATATATACCCAATGCAGGATTGTACTAAAACCGATAATTATATCTAAACCGTTTTTAAAGATAGATTCAAACAGTTTTTTTAAATGTATTTGCAAAAGCATGTTCTACAAACTGTCTGTAACAGAATTTTGATATTAGTCCCTACGTTTGTAAAATAAACAATTAAACTTTAATTACAATTTTCTGATTTCCTTTCTTGCAAACAAACGGACGTATTTTTTAAATGAAATTAATTAACAAAATTCTGTTACAGAGAAAAGTTTTCTAACAGTCTAAAGAATGTGTGTTCTAAATTTCATGCATGTATCTTTAATAGTTCAGAAATTATATCCCTTTTTGTCTGGCAATGTAGCAAAAAATGAAGTTACTGGAAACCGATAAAAGCGGGCGTGTGATTTCAAAATCCATAGCGCAGGAAGTTTAAAAATGACGTCTCAACATCCGATAAAGGCACAAATACCCACAAAATGTTATGCAATGCATTCCACACATATCAAAGGGTATTTGAAAGAAAAAAAAATTTTTGAAAATTTAATTTATACCGGAAACAACAATAAAAGTGGGCGAGTGATTTAAAAATCCATAACGCAGGAAGTTTGAAAATGGCGACTCAACGTCCGATAAGGGCACAAATACCCACAAAATGTTATGCTATGCATTCCACACATATCACAGGGTATTTTAAAGATTTTTTTTTTATTTACTCATTTTTCACCAAAAAATACCATCCTCTCCCCTTAAATTCAAAAGATATTTGAAATCTGAAATTAATTTTAAAAATATATTACGATGTTTCTGCAGGGAAATCGATATCTGCCGAAAGAAATTCATGCCTACAGCATCAATCTCACAAAATCTATTTGGAATCGAACCACAGTCTCCGAGATACTCGTGTAATGAAGACTCGACTGAACTGGAGGCATTTGAGTGCAAATGCAGATTAGTTTTCGAGTGACTTTGCCTATTTATTTCTTCAAATTTGCTTCAGTGTTTCCATTACTACTCTCTCCGACTTTTACAGGCAAGTAACTGAATTTACTGTCGTACAAAAACTGTAGGCCCTATCTATACTAATAATAAATCTGTAGCCGAAATTTTTCTGGTAATTTTCGATTTTCCAAAAATAATTGGTCCTAACATATATAATTAACCACCCTGAAAACGAAAATCGCTCTTTTGAAATTTTTGTTTGTATGTCTGCATGTCTGTCTGTCTGTCTGTTTGTTACCTTTTCACGCGATAATGGCTGAACCGATTTATATGAAAATTAGAATATAAATTGAGTTCGTTGTAACTTAGATTTTAGGCTGTATGACATTCAAAAACCATTATTTAAAAGGGGGGGTTATAAGGGGCCTGAATTAAATAAATCGAAATATCTCGCTTATTATTGATTTTTGTGAAATATGTTGCATAACACACGTTTCTTTATAAATGATTTTCGATAAGTTTTATTCTCTGCAAAATTTTGATAGGACTGATATTTAATGAGATATATGAGTTTTAAAATTAAAATACAATGCCATCTAAGGCGTTGTAATGAAATGAAAACAAATGACTACGTCTATAAGGGGCCTTGGACAACAACAATCGAAAGCTATGAAACATAGCCTACAGAGAATGTTTCCGTGTTTGTATGAAATACTATCGGAAGTAAAATTAACCGATTTGTATAATTAATTATTATTTCACCATTGGAGAGTGTAGTAATGTTTCTCTAGCTGGGGATAATGCTATAATGATATTACAGTAACTTCTGAGTGCTCTCTGGACCAAATCATCGCATTTAAATTATTTAAATACAATTTAAATTAAGTAACATATTAAACGATTTATCCTTCTACCAAACACGAATGTTCCCTGGATCAAACGTCCTATTTTAATTATGTAATTACTTTATATTTATTTCTAACAGGTGCAGCGGAGCGCACGGGTACAGCTAGTTAGTAATATTTTATTTAACGTTTATTTGAATAACGAAAATCATTCGGGTACCGGTGTATTGAAGCCGTGGTACTGCTAAAGTAATAATGACACGGAAATTGATGTATTCGGTATAGAAATGCTTTATCTACCACAAATTTCAGAGAATCGTACTGGGATGGAATTACTGCCACCTGAGTGAGCTACGTTGTAGCGCCTAACCCACGCAAAAGAGAATTGCATGAATAAATACAGAGGGAAAGTTCTCGCCAAGAATTTCGAAGCTTACATACAGTGTAATTCATAAGGAATAGTAGGTAAATATTTTAGGGGGTGGTAGTATGGACTCTTCTAAGTAAACAAGTTCATAAAAAATTTATACAATTTTCAATGGGTGTGAAGATACAGCGGTTTGAATGTAACGCACAAGAGTTACAAATAGTAAGAAGGAACTACAAACTATCATGTACTATTGACTACGTACAAAAGAATAGGAGAAGCTGGAAATATGGGCTACCATTTTGTTTTCCTCATAATAATGGAAAATGGTGTGGGCAGTAGCGGCCGGTGATCGAAATCCCCGGTGAGGCCAGATGCAACTAGTTTAAGTGCTCCGATAGAAAATATTTATGATATTAATTATTATTGTTATTATATTATTAATATAATTATTACTGTAGTATTATTATTATTAATATTAGTCTATTATTATTACTAGTAATGAAAAATAATAATTTCACTCACCAAATAAGCTCTGTTATGCTGCGAGTTTCAGTGATTGCTTCAGTGTGATTAAGCAACCCAAACCCATATTATGTGTTGAAATTCCCCTTTCTTTCTTTTCTTTTTATTTTTTCCTTTGAGAGCAACAAACAAGGCCAACAGAGAAGTTTATTTTGCACCACATTACCACTTAACCATTTATGTTGCCCATACCAGGATGCAATAGAAACTCGCCTTTTAAGATTATCTGTCAGAAAAATTGTCAGCAATGTCGTAGGTATCTCGGTCGGCTCTCTCTTTATTTAAAACTTCCTTTCTTTCAATATTATTTCTTCTCGAAAAAGGACACTCTAACAATGAATTAACTGCACCAGCATTATTTCTGACATTTGTTTCTGTTTATATTTTCCCGAAATACATAACAACATTGGCCCAGATTCACTACACGAAGTACAATAGCACAACACCATCGCTTACGTCATAAACTAAGACATAAGAGGAGAGAATAGTGTGGGTTTCTGCCTGCCAAAGAGCTGGAATGTTTGTTATTTATGGCCTATTTAGGAAGACAAGTCATCCTATTCCCACCCCACTCTACCCTTGAGGCCGGCCCATGGTTGAGAGGAGTGAAACCTGACCAGGCCAGACGAATTGTGCCTCATTTACAACGTTTTAAGCGCAATCTCAAAAGCCCGCGAAGACACACGAAAATTCAGAAGCAGACCCGGCACGAGCGATCCTGGCCTCAGGAACAAATTTTACTGCAAAACGGGTCTATACACATCACAAAGTTTTCAAATGCTTCTACAGCGATATATGCTTCATTCAAATAACTAATACATTAAATAAAAACAAAATTTGACTTCAGTTAAGCCAAGTGGCTGAGGCCCGGCCTCACTTGCCTCAGTCAATCAGCCGCCACTGGGTGTGGCATATTACTTGGAAATCTTTACTGGCATATAAAGTAATTATTCAGATACAGTTTTTCCAGTTTTAAAGGTCAATATTTGCATATAATTACTTTTTGAAAGAAATACGAACTGGTCATCTATAGGTAGTGGGGTCTAAATATCGCCTACCAGAAAAAAAAATTGAAAATAAAATTGGAAACAACAAATAAACATAAGTACGAAAACCGTGTCACATCAATGACAATAGTCCACACCTGTGGATTAACGGCCACCGCGTCTGGCCGCGAAACCAGGTGGCCCGGGTTCGAATCCTGATCGGGGCAAGTTACCTGGTTGAGGTTTTTCCGGGGTTTTCCCTTAACCCAATACGAGCAAATACTGGGTAACTTTCGGTGCTGGACTCCGGACTCATTTCACCGGCATTATCACCTTCATTTCTTTCAGACGCTAAATAACCTGAGTTGTTGATACAGTGTCGTAAAATAACCAAATAAAATAAAAAAAATCAATGGCAATAGTCGGCCTGGTTGGCGCATTTGGTATAGTGCTGACCTATATCCGAGGTTGCGGGTTTGGTCCCGGGTCAGGTCGATAGCATTTAAGTGTGCTTAAATGCGACAGGCTCATGTCAATAGATTTACTGGCATGTAAAATAACTCCTGTGGAACAAAATTCCTGTACACCGGCGACGCTGGTATAATCTCGGTAGTTGCGAGCGTCGTTAAATAAAACATAACATTTTAACGTTCAGTGGCATTATTCGGTAATGAATAACGCAAATCATGATAGTGAAAATACACGTCATGTTGACGTGCTGCTAATATGGGCTACCTATTCCATATTTGACAAATAGCGGTAGCCCATATTAGCAGCATCGAATCATGAAGTTTTCTAAGATTATGGCAATAGTTGTTCTAAATAAACATTATTCTTATGCCATGTGATTGAGCTATTCTTAATTAGTGCAACACGAAATATATTTCTTTCAATATAATTGAAACTACAAACCTGCAAAAACTTTTAAATTGATGAAAAAACAAAGAACACACCACATTCACACCACAAAGGCAACTGGTTTGCCTCTCTGTGTACGCAAACTGATGGACACGAGAGGTACTTTTAGAGCTTTTCCGCTAGGTAACAACACCATATAGCCCATATTACTACTCCTAGCCCATATTTCCACCTTCTACGTGACGCTCTTCTGAGGTCAACACTGTTTATAATATGTATAGAGAAACAGCTATTTATAGTTAGTTATAGTATAATTAACGTCTTTCGACTTCTGACAGTTCGATTCTGCTTTCATGACAACGTTGTCAACTTCCTGTTACTGCTAGGAGCCTCTCAGTTAGTGGCGTGCGATATGTTCGATAATGTGGCGCAGCATTATCCGGAAGCTTGGGCGAAGAGAGCAGGAAACGTCTAACGATGATTGACTACGTCCAAGGTTAGCCTTGGTTGCCTTAACAACATCCCGTAAACCACGCGGCTAGCGAACTGTCAGAAGTCGAAATAAACGTTAATTCTACTATAGTTAGTAGTTTTTCCACCATGAAGGAGTCCCTGTACATTTAGCAGTCAGGTGACACATCATGTAAGTCTCATATTCCCCACACGATTTATCGACCACGGTGGCCACGTGCATTGACCACCAAGGTCTCCAGACTTCACTCCCATTTTTCTTCTCAATGAGGGTGGTTGAAAGACGAAGTGTACAAAAACAAAATAAACACAAGATGCTGTCCTCATAAATAGTGTTGCCCTCATAAAAGAACAAGACGATCTCAAAAAAGCAACACTTGCTGTTGTGAACAGAGCAGAAAAGTGTTAAAATATTGAAATATATTGGTACCAAGTAAATAAGCAGTAAATGTAACCATTAAATCATTTGTCTTTCCTTCTTGCCACTTGTAATTCTTGTATGCCTAATATTAAAAAAGCTATTCCATACCCATTGAATTGGACACGTTTATATGAACTTTTTTTTTTTTTTCAGAATAGTCCATATTGCCACTCCATAAATATTTAGGCCTACTGTCCATAGGTGTTCCCGAATTCTAGAATTCTACTTTATGCAACAGTATTCTGGAAAATGATAACTGTAATTTGAGTAGAGATAAAGAGGCTGTGAATATTGATTAAAGGCATTCGGCTTTTCATAAAGACAGGTGCGTAAACTACAAGGAATTGCCCGTATCATATTATTATTATTATTATTATTATTATTATTATTATTATTATTATCATTATTTGAAGGATTCGTAACAAGCTGTTTTTTACGATGATGGGTTGTTAGTCCTTCGTCCAACCCCCAAGCTGGAGGACCACCCCTCATCGTCTGTCCGCGACCTGACATAATTAGGAACATTAAATCCAGACGTTTGAGATGGACATGGCATGTAGCACGTATGGGCGAATCCAGAAATGCATATAGAGTGTTAGTTGGGAGGCCGGAGGGAAAAAGACCTTTAGGGAGGCCGAGACGTAGATGGGAAGATAATATTAAAATGGATTTGAGGGAGGTGGGATATGAAGATAGAGAATGGATTAATTTTGCTCAGGATAGGGACCAATGGCGGGCTTATTTGAGGGCGGCAATGAACCTCCGGGTTCCTTAAAAGCCAGTAAGTATTATTATTATTATTATTATTATTATTATTATTATTATTATTATTATTATTATACTGCAATTTGAAAATATCTCTAGGAGTCTGTGCTAACAGAGAGACTACAAGACATAATAATAATAATAATAATAATAATAATAATAATAATAATAATAATAATAATACATAAACTTTATTACAAATATTCGATGGCTCTAGGATATTCAATGCATTTTAATTATAATTATAGAATCCATCCTATTACTTTTGAAGTTCATTTTGACTGAATCATTGCACTGTGATTGTTGCTAATATTCGTTTGATACGATGTCAGTCATTAATTTGGTAACGTTATACTATTTTGACATCAAACATTATATTAGTTATTTATGATTAAACACAGAACATAGTATTTTAATTTAAGCTTTTATTACATTTAGCGCAAAAACGAATGGGTTTCTTAAGATCCAATACTGATAGCAAAACTCCAAATCAAATTATTATAGATATATGGCCATACAGCAATACAAAATGTAAACTAACACGATGAGACTCATGTCATGCCGGATTCGTTACGAATATTTTGAGAATCTTATCTTCCAATAAAACAAATGTTTCGTTGAAAAGTTTGTAACCTAATCAGTTTTTATAGTACATTGTTTAGCTCTGAAATACAGCAAAACAATACATCCGCAATCAAATTTTTCTTTAAGTTTATAAATCTTGTAAGAGTTTATAAAAATCATAAATATTCTTTGAGTGTAATCAACGTATTTTGTACATTTTCCAGAATACCTCCTTAAAGCCAAATAATTTTAACAATATATTTATAAATAAAATTAATATTAACTACGTCTACTTACATAAATATCCTTTCAATATGACATTCTTCAAATTCACCACCACATGTTTAAATATTCACAAAGAGTTTTATTTCGTAGCCAAATTTGTATCTATAATAACGCCACACAAACGACGATTTTCTATTGTTCTTAACTTTCATTGTATTGTCGAAAAGTAAACAAAACTATAACGAAGGCCACGTCTGTGATATTTCTAGGCTTTTTTTCTTGTTATAACTAAAGCTTGAAAATATCTAATTTCGTAAAATATAAAATAGTAGCAATGGATTTGAGAAAATCCCTATGATAGCCTGTAACGTCTCTACAGGAACTTGCTTGCTTTCCGCCAAGTGTTCCACCAACATTGGATGACATAAATAGAGAGTCCTGTATTTTGACAGTCTCAAATTCTGTTCTGAAAGATGAGATTCTGAATCTTTTGCGATAATATGTTTACAGGAAAAATTTGATTTATTTTTGTCCATTAATACGCATGTTGTGTCTCCAGGTATCGATCAAATTCCAACAGAACTAATACAAGAGGGTGGAAGCACATTAAATAGCGAAATTTATAAGCTTATACTTTCTATTTGGTAAAAGGAAATTGTACCAGAACAATGGAAGGAGTCCTTTAAGAATGGGGACAAGACTAACTGTAATAACTTTCGAGGAATTTCACTTTTGATGACGCCGTACAAAATGTTGTCCAATAATCTTTTGAGATGCTTTTCCAATTCACTGCGGGCTAAAATAAGGAGATGCACTATCACCTCTACTTTTTAACTTTGCTCTAGAATATGCCATTAGGAAAGTTCAGGATAACACAAAGGGTTTAGAATTGAACGGGTTACATCAGCTTTTTGTCTATGCGGATGACGTGAATATGTTAAGAGAAAATCCACAAACGATTAGGGAAAACACGGAAATTTTACTTGAAGCAAGTAAAGCGATAGGTTTGGAAGTAAACCCCGAAAAGACGAAGTTTATGATTATGTCTTGTGACCAGAATATTATACGAAATGTAAATATAAAAATTGGAGATTTATCTTTCGAAAAGGTGGAAAAATTCAAATATCTTGGAGCAACAGTAACAAATATAAATGACACTCGGGAGGAAATTAAACGCAGAATAAAATGGGAAATTCCTGTTATTATTCGGTTGAGAAACTTTTAGTCGTCTAGTCTGCTCTCAAAAAATCTGAAAGTTAGAATTTATGAAACAGTTATATTACCGGTTGTTCTGTATGGTTGTGAAACTTGGACTCTCACTTTGAGAGAGGAACAAAGATTAAGGGTATTTGAGAATAAGGTTCTTAGGAAAATATTTGGGGCTAAGAGGGATGAAGTTACAGGAGAATGGAGAAAGTTACACAACGCAGAACTGCACTCAATGTATTCTTCACCTGACATAATTAGGAACATTAAATCCAGAAGTTTGAGATGGGCAAGGCATGTAGCACGTATGGGCGAATCCAGAAATGTATATAGAGTGTTAGTTGGGAGGCCGGAGGGAAAAAGACCTTTGGGGAGGCCGAGACGTAGATGGAAGGACAATATTAAAATGGATTTGAGGGAGGTGGGATATGATGATAGAGACTGGATTAATCTTGCACAGGGTAGGGAGTGATGGCGGGCTTATGTGAGGGCGGAATGAACCTGCGGGTTCCTTAAAAGCCATTTGTAAGTAAGTAAACACGCACGTTGTTGTTTAGTGAACTGCCAGAAGGCAGGTCCGGTCGTCACAAGTTATACCAAGAAGGTGTCACTTATGACTCAACTAGGCCAGGAGATAATGGGGTATGGTGGTCAATTCCTTTTCCCCTCCATTGCATTCATCGTCGACTAGCTACATATTATATTAGTCTGACTTCAGATGCATACAAACAATTCTGTGGCCGGGAAGAAAAAGGTCTTAAGCCAATTTTTTGTGAAAATAAGATTTTTATACATTCTGAAAGCGGAAACAATTCTCTACAATCTGGTAAAACGGTTAAAGTCAAATAAGACTCCTGACTGGATTTATAGAGCGTTACCAAATTATATCCTAAGTACTTTTTGAATCGAGCACACACAGAATAAAGAACTTAAGAATATTTAATAATACAAACCATAAAATGTTTACTTTCCATTCTTCCCTATTAAAATGGTCTAACTTGTATTTTAGCCATTTTATCATTGCCCTTTCCTTTTAAAACTCTAAGCAGTAGGGTAAACAGTCCTATAAAGGCGGCTTTACACTGAAGCAACCATAGGCAATTAAGCAGCATGCGACATGATCGCATGCTGCAAGTTGCTCACTTTGAGTACGGCTTGCAGCGCTAATCCTCCGGTTGCTCCAGTTCGCAAGCTTAAAATGTCTTTACATTGAAGCAACCATAGGCAATCGCGCAGCATGCGGCACGATCGCATGCTGCAGGTTGCTCACTTTGTCTAGGCGGCAGCACAGTCGCATACGGCTTGCCGGTTGCTTCAGTTCGCAAGCTTATCCACCGCTGATGGGTTCAGTAGTCCATTCACATGCGGCAGGATAAATTGAGATACATTTTTTTTTTCGTTCCTCTTTTCTGTTTTTGTTTTCTTTTTTTTCCGCTTTTCTTAAACTAGTACGTACACAACACCCATGCCCGAGGCGGGACTTTTTGTTTTTTTTAATTTCAACCAGCCAGAGGCCGTTTTCCAAAGTTATCTATTTTGTTTTCTGTTTGTTTACCTTTGTTTCCTTTGTTTTTACTTATACTAGTACAATCACAACACCCATGCCAGAGGCGGGACTCGAACCCACAACCCTTCGGACCAAGCGATAGGGACATGCCCTGCCCCTACCACTTGAGCCATCCGGGCCGGCAAAGGACTCGAACCCACAACCTTTCGGACCAAGCGATAAAGACAAAAATAAAACAAAGCTTCTAATTGAAGAATACCATGAAAATCACATTTTGTGGGACTTGCGAGATCCCAATTACAAAGATAATAGAAAGAAGTTGAAGTTATGAGGAAAAAAAATAGCTTTAAATTCGATTGTGGCAGTAAACGAAGCTAAAGACAAAGTAAAAAACTTGAGAACAACATTCCACAGCTACAGGAAGAAAAAAAAACCTGGTCAGCTCAGAGTGATCAGTGGGTGCATTTCGCTTCACTTCCTTTTTGATGTTGAAGCGCCAAGAAAGTGACTTTCATCTGATGAGAATAATGATTCCGAGGCAAATGTTTGTATTTAGTGTACATAAAACAGGGGCGTATTTTGCGGGCTACTGGGGCTACCGGCGGTAGCCCAAGGAAATTACAAAAGAAAAAGTTTATAATATAACATAATGTAATAATTTTGTATTATTAGTTTTACCATAGTAATTAAAATTAAAGTAATTATTAGATATATTTTGTGTAATAATAGGGTCAGCGGTAGCCCAAACCCTTTAACCAGTATACGCCACTGACATAAAATCATTATATCAGTGATCAAACGCATTTTACGTAAAATTAAAATAATAGAATACCTGTTATGAAAGAAATGCATTGTCAGGAAAATAATGAAGAGTCAGTTTAATTATTTAAATGTCTTTATTGTACACAATAATAGCAATGAACATTTTCCATAAATAGTTTTACTTTTAGCACAAATTTTCAGTTTTATGCCAAATTTTAACAGGGTAAACACGTCTAAATATAAGTGGCTTGCCATGGGACACTTCCTTCACTGGACACGAAGTAGGCTTTAAACTCATCCCTGATAGCCTTTGCTGCTTCTTTCTGTCTTCTAGGAAGTCTCTGAAGGTCTACAATGCCTGTGTCTCCTCGAGTTATATTTCGCCACGCAACGGGATAATTGTTTCGTCCTGTCTTTCACACTCGGAACTTCCTGACCCGTTTTGTGTTCTCTAATTTCAGAAGTAATGTTTTCGGAATACACAAAATGTGCAATGTGGTTTTTCAGCTTGTATACTACCTCGATAAATAATTGGTATCGGATTTTGAAATGAGAGGAGCTACCTTGTTCAGAAGATAATCGAAGTCCTCTTTACTAATTCGGATAAAATATCTGAACAGGTAAGTGTCATCAGCAAGCAGTTTATTTAAAAAGTCATTGCGATGTGTATCACTATTTATGAAGATCTGCCTGCACCACATCTTTCTCTGAATAAGTTTCCTCCCCCTGTTGAAAAGTAGGTAGGCAACAGCAGCAGATCTGTCTACACCGACATCTCTGCATAAACTCGCTAAAAAATTAAAGCAACCAATCGCGATGGGCGTAAATGAGTCGGTAGCATGCTGCAATGATTGCTCCCGACAGCATGCTGCGTGGCAACACGAGTGGCAACCAACGATCGCATGCTGTAGGCAACTAGTTGCCTCGGTGTAAAGGCCTCTTAATTGTTTAATACACATTTTGCTTTCCTAATAATTTACATTTCTCATCTATTTTGACATGAAAAAGGTCTTATGTTTACATAATCCCTTCTACTCAGATTGGGTTCTAGTCTTCAAAGGGCTTAAGTGCGACAATTTTTGGAACTAATCAAGAAAATTGTTAAGTGAACAACATTACCTATTTTAGAAGAAATATAAACAAATAATATCCAGGAAAACCCTCTTAATTAAAAAAAAACTATAATTGACACCAATTTGAATCTTTCTACTCCTCTCCTGAGAAGTGTAAAATTTTTACTTAAGATCTTTTTCCTCCCGGCCACAGAATTACTCTTCCTCTGACACATATCGTCAAGTGAGATGTACTGCCTGATAATAGATGTACATATCAGTCAGAACTGCAATCAGAGGATATAAGAAATACTGTCGACACAGTCTGTATATGCTCGCAATATTATATATGTTTACGTTTGAAAATATTTCCTATTTGATCTCAAAGGCCATCTGTATCCACCGACAGAAATAAGATGTTGATTTTTAATGTTTCAGGCATTAAGAAACCGAGCGAGAAAGGCGAAAGCAGCGAGGAAACCAAACCTGTCTGACATCAAGCCGGGCTCAGTGATAGAAAATATCGCGCAGACCAGGCGACTCGCTGAAACCACGCTGGGACCGACGCTCGTGGCCCCGTCGTCGGGGATGGAGGAGGAGCGACCTACCAACACGGGAAGCGGAAGTCAGGTATTATCACAAAGAGTAACCAGCATTACGGGGTATTCAGTATAGTTGCAACAACCCTTAAAATTAGTTCTGCCTCCGTGGTCTGTTGGTCAGCATGCTGGCTTGCAGATCCGGAGGTCCCGGGTTCGATTCCCGGGCTCAGCTCTCGGTAAATTTTACTTGAAGAAGAAGAATTACCTGGGTGTCTAGAGTCTGGAAATTTGTATGAATATGAGTGTGATTGTGTGTGTGCCGGGTTAATATTAACTAACCAATCATCACAAATATAACATACGATACATCAGGACTGTCGCTGGGCAGTAACCTGAACACACGTTTCAGCGTCACATTATTGACAAGTAACTCAATCTGTTAGCACAACCGTAAAGCATCTAATAGATGCTGTAATCTACCTCCAAGCAACACAGGTACCTGTATCTTTTCGAGAAATTAAACATGAAAAGGAGGGCGAAATTATGGGCATGGTATACTTTTATTTCAAAGTTATAATTGAGAAAATAATTAGAAAGACTTCAGAAAACATGCAAAGGTGCACTTTTCCCGTTTATAAGAATTTTGTCCTGGTGTCCCAATAAAGTCCACCTGGGACGCTACATGTTCCCTTTTTCTCGAAAAGGGCCACTTTCCAGGCCTCACCAAAAATTACGTCTATCATAGAAAAGATTTTTTGAGAATACAGAGAATGTTCTTACCAGTGGTGTAGCGTCAATGTAAGCTAAAAAGCTCAGCTTCCCCAGTATAATAATTTCATAATAAACCTGCAATCTATGGACAAAATTATTTATTAATTTTAATAGAATTTATATTTACGCGTTAAATATTGTGATGCGGCAGCTCAGAATGATTTTTGATGCAGCAGTAAACAAGAAACCTGCACACACCAGCTTCCAAGCAGACTGGTTTCTTCTGTGTAACCCACCCCGCAGATTTTCCATCCCTTTCTAACTAAACTACTCTGGTCGCAAGGCTCGCAGCAAGCTAGCTTTGACATTGAAAATAAGTAGTTTCCGAGTTATCCCTTTTCATCAGTTGTGTTCAGTTGAAGTGTTAGTGTACATTGTGGGTGATATAATAAATAATGTGTGAAATAACAGTTCCTGACACCAATTTACTTGAATTTTTTAGGACAATTCTAATATCAAGATTGGCTTACAAACAAAAGTGTGATTTAAAAAACAAATGACCGACTCCCTTGCTGTCAATGAAGGACACAACCAAGACAGACGCATACTTACGTACTGTATCTATTGACCGTTAATATTGTGATTTCTCTAAGTATGACAGGGAGTGAGCTAGTGTTATACTATACGTGTCTATTTGATGTGTAAACGGTGAAATCATATTTTACTATGTACCATTTGAGGTCATGCCTTATTGGTGTTACTTACGAGGTTCCAACCAATCTTCGACTGCTGACTTGACATTGACTACTATTTATTTTAAGACTATATTTTTGTAATACGTTTTCTCATATTGCATGAAAGACAACTTGAATTAGCTTCCCCTGCTCAAAATTTCATGCTACGCCACTGGTTCTTACAAAGCCAGCTTGTAATATTTTCAGAAACTAGACCTATGTTAAACATTGAAAAAGATAAAAGAACTGTTTCTGGAATGATTCAGAAAAAAGAACTGGAGTTGTCTTAAATGCCTCCGCAACTTGAACTCAGTTAATATAAGAGAATCCCACAGTACGCTAAACTTCAGCGGCTAAAGGACACTCTTCTGCAGCCAAGTCTTTAATCAATATTAAGTTTTTTTATGATTATTTGAATGTGTTTTTAACTGAAGAAAAAAAAATTTAAAAACTGGACTGTGCATATAAACGTGTTACAGCAAGATGGCAAAAAACTTTGCACACTTAAGTAAGGAAAAATGGACTCATAATTGTTATCATTGAGCTTGACTTCGTCTGGCTCAAATACTCCCATTGCATTGAGAGGATTTTCTCTCAGATGAACACTTTATGGACCAAAGAGAAAACAAGGCTTGCAGTAAATACCGTCAAATCAATTTTGTTCTTGAAAACATATTATAAGGATCTTACTTGTCTGAGGTTCTTTGAAATAATGTTTTCTGATATCGTACTCTTGAAAACTATCGTATAATCACCCTACCCGAAGTATTTTACTGAATTTGTAGCTGATAATAGTTTTCCATCAAAACCCAAAACATAGCGCCATTTGCAATGGCTTTTTTTTAACGAATTAAATTGTAAGGTAGTATCAAAGTATGAGGTAAAATACGGTACGTTAAACACAAAAAAAGAAGCAATATCCTTACAATAAATTGTACCGTACGTAGACAGAAAATAAATATTTCGCATTGTGTGTATGGTGCTCTTTTTCTTTTACATAATGTGTACTGTACAGTCTTTATTTATGATTCGTTAAGTGACATTTAAAAATTAGCACATAACCACATAAGTTAATGATAAAGAAGTAATATTAATATCCTTTCCAGGAAGAAGAAGAAGAAGCAGAAAAGGATGGCGAGCGGTCTCCAGGGTCGGATGACTGTCATATAATTCCAAATGACAAATCTACGGAATTCATTCTGGCTACAGTAGTGGAGGAATCCGCGTAAGTTACTCTTTGTTATGTTGTTAAGTTTTTAAAATAAATAGTTGCGGTACTTATTATCATCACAGCATCATCATTCAAACAAGTATAAGGCACAAGATCTGTTACGGTCTCAGTGAGTCATTCTCAGTCGGTCCACCTTTTTTTTTTTTTGGACGGCCTGAAGATCTCTTCCTCTGGGGATGGTATTGAAGCATGGATTTTGGAAGCCTGTTACGATTCATTCATTGGACATGGTTTTTCCATTGCAGCTGGTACTTGTTTATAAACTGTAAAACTGGTTGTAATTGAAGTTCTTGCATGATATCCTCATTTCTTTTGCGGTGCAAGCGACTATATCTTAGTGTTGCTCTCATAAATATCATTTCACAGGCATCCATATTTCTCATTGTCCATGCTTCACTTCCGTAATATCACCCCACACAACATAAACACGCATCATTTCGATCCATGATACACAGATTCGTGATCTCGAGGGAGTATAGCTTGCTGACAGCTATACGTCAATCAAAAGCTCGAGAAATGCCGTTTATTCCTACCAGGTCCGATATATGCACTTCCTCGCAGTGACCCCTGGGTAACGCTAAGCATGTAAGGGCGAAAAAGCGAGTTCCCAATGCTCTATTCGGGACCAGTCAGTTAAGGGAGAAAACCCCGACAGAAAAACATCGTCCGCGCAGGATAGCTGTGTGATTGGCGGCCCCATTCCAGAAAAACCCATTGCTCAGAAACTAACAGGAAATTTAGTCGGACAGTCCAATCTATGGTGACATGGAAAAACGAAAAAGGTACATGATTTACGGATTTGTAAAGGAATGTGCTACGGAAAGATGTTCAAAGGCTTGGAGTGAAGAATTGGTGGATTGTAGCCAGAGAAAGGGACAAATGGCGAAAAATCCTGAAAGAAGCCGAGGCTCGACCCGGGCTGTAGTGCTATACTGTATTTTATTTCAAGAAGTGCAGTTTCATAGAAAGGACTTTGCCGACAGACCTTCCACTGCCCCCTACTAATTGGTTGTCATAAATAAATGTCTTCCTTACTGTGACGGAAATCTTGTCTTGTCCGGTTAGTAACCAATCACAACCCTCGTTCAGAAGAATTGACAGGCTTCCGTCAAATCCATGTGGAGGCAGAGTTGCCGCGTCTTTTCCGAATTCCAAGAATTCCGTCGAGGGTCACCAGGATTATGGCAGGATTGTGGCAACTGTACAATGTTGGGACGAGGGGACAGGATGGAATTGTCAGAGGTGATTATGTAGGAAGTCATAAATCTGTAAGTGGGTGTTCAAAGGAACCACCGAACTGCGCTCCTTGAAATAAAATAGAGTATACTGATGAAGATGATGATGATGATGATGATGATGATGATGATGATGATGATGATACACAAATTCACCAACATTTCTATGAGCCAACAAAATTATAAAGAAGAAATACACACCATCAAATATATAGCACAGGAAAATGGGTACAACACCAACATAATAGACAACATCATAAGAAAGACTAAACGCAACAAGAAAACGCAACACAAACGCAAGAACAAAACAAATAAATCAGGGCAGTTTTCCACCAAACAGACAAAATAGAAACACATGTCTTTCGCAACACAACGGCGACAGTTTACAAAAACATCTTAACACACAGACAAGAGACAGAAACAAATACAAGGTGAGCCAATGAAATGGGCAATTTTCAAATTCGTGTCTTTTCAGCTGTTGTCGGGTATTTTAATTGTTATATGCAACAATCTATTCTTCATTCGAAAGCTGTTTATAATGGATCGTTGGATGGGTGAACAACATGCTTTTCCATTTTGAATCTTGCGTACCGGTACACTACTTTTAACACTTGAATATAATTAATTGATTAACTAGTGGACTTACTCGTGTTAATTATGTAAGATTTGTGCGGCTTACAGCTGTTTCAGTGCTTCACACACCATCCTCAGAGCCTACTAGATCATGGCGTCATCTATTATGTGAGATTTGTGCGGCTTACAGCTGTTTCAGTGCTTCACGCACCATCCTCAGAGCCTACTAGATCACGGCGTCATCTGTAAGATTTGTGTACACACACACTATTTGACTCCACTCTTCAACACCTTTCAACATCAAACACACCCACATAACAGGCAGAGAAGTTCGAGATGACACCGTGATCTAGTAGGCTCTGAGGATGGTGCGTGAAGCACTGAAACAGCTGTAAGCCGCACAAATTTTACATAATTAACACGAGTAAGTCCGCTACTTAATCAATTAATAACATGCTTTTGATACTAAGGTATATTACAAAAATAATATTATAGTTTCATTACTTCACAACAGCTATTTTGACGTCATTGTAATACCCATCGCAATGATCCGATACCATCAGCCCTTGCAATAAAAACCTGGATTCAGAACTTTGAAGTAACTGGTTCTGCGTTAAAGAAGAAGTCTCCAGGTGAGCAAAAATCTGTATGTACCCCAGAAAACATCAACGCCATAAGAGTTGCTATGGTTTGCCTGTCATCATGCAGTTTCACTTGGCTTATGAAACACCAGTATACGAAGAATTCTTCATAAGAACTTACACATGCATTCATACAAAATTCAAGTAGCGCAGACATTAAAAGATGCTGATAAAGTAAACCACATGACTTTTGCCAACAATTCTTGGATCTAAATGTTAACAAAGACATTGTCCAGAATATGCTGATGAGTGATGAAGCTCATTTTCGTCTCTGGATACGTCAATAAACAAAACTTTCGATACTGGTCACCAACCAACCCTTATGAAATGCATGAGGAACCATTACACAGTGTCAAAGTCACAGTTTGATGTGCAATAGTGTCATTTGAAATCATCAGTCCTTATTATTTTGAAGACGATAATGGGATCTGTTAATGTAACATCACAGTGATTAGGTCCGAATGTAATTCAAGAATTGTTGCCTCCACAAATTGCCAATAATCCTCTCATCAATAGAGACACATGGTTTCAATAGGATGATGCGACCAGACGGCAAGACTTAGACTTAAAGAATGTGTGCAACGAAATGGATCCCACCTGCGGGATATAGTGTTCAGAAAATAAGAATTTCATGAGGTACAGGTCTATGCTATTGTGTATACTTTAAATGTAAAGTGAAAGTTTTGTTTCAAAGTAATCAGTGCAATAATTATTAAAATTTTAAAATCGCCCGTTTCATTGGCTCACCTTGTACAACTTAACAGGTGTATACAAACTATAATGCAATAGTTGCAACAACTTCTACATTGGACAGACTGGAAGCCATAAGCAAACCACACAACAACTCAACCTACGCTGAACACATCACAAACTCCAATCACAACTACAGCAACACAGACACTGACTCGTTAAATTTCCAACTTCTTTACCGTCTTAATATTTAGGATTTATCTTGCTTGACTAGTAAATCCTGAATATTAACACAGTAAAGAAGTTGGAAATTTAATCAGTGATATGTAAGTGTTAAAAGTGTACATGAAGGATATTATTTCGAAACTAGTCAGCCAGGTAAATTGTAAAAGTTAATATAGTAAAGTTATAAAGTTATTAAGCCACATAATTTCTTACAAATGTCATCAACATGTTTTTCTCAATTTAGTTTACTCTCTAATGTTAGACCCAGAAATTTAACTTGTCCAGATGTATTAACATCATTAAAATTAATTACAGAATTTCAAGAAAAAAATTGTATTTTCAATTTTACTCGTATTTATTATAAGATGATTTAATCAAAACCACACTTTGGCAGTTCCAACAGAATTTTCTACTACATTTTTAAAAACAAGTGGCTCTTTGTCAGTGACAAAGAAAGTCATATCATCAGCATATTATAAAATCAAGGCACAGGGTATATTTGCATTTAAATCATTGACAGAAATTACTGATTTCTGTATTAAAATGCAGTGTTTATTAGCTCTCTGTATCATGCAATGATTAGGGTGCATCTACATTTATAAAAATATAAATTCAAATATAAATGAATTACGGTATATTTCAATGACACTTTCACATAAATGCATTCTTATTATCGATTTTAGTGCTGTAGCCACATTGGCTTCCCCACCTGCAGCCGTGCCTGACCCAAATGGAAACAATGACTCCGGTTATGCTGCTTCCAACGTTGAGGAGACGGCGCTACAAACAGCATCCAACCCAAACAGCCCACAGAGACGCTCTGTGCCATCACAAGAGGAAAGACAAAAGGTAAGAGGTCATATTCCATTTTTGTACTCGTCGTCATTAAAACAATAAATCAGTATAGAGAGAATTCTAATGTTTTCAGCAATATAATTCGTTCCAGTACGTGAAAGCCTTCATTAATTTCTCGTTCATAATTAGTAGGTTAAGGTGAGAACAGAGGTCAAATTTTGAAAAAAAAAAAAAAAAAAAAAAAAAATGAACATTTGGTTTTTTTCCTAAATACTAACAAAATTATTTGGAATTTTTTGCGTACTTTTGATATATAATTCTTCAAAAATTGTAATTGTAAGTCATTTTAATTACCTATGTAATACATTTTTTGTGTCAAACTATTTTTTCTCATCCCGCATTATTGAATAAAAAATATTTTCTCCATCCCCCCCTCCCTCACCCAATGGTAAGTATTGACTGCTCGTCATTTGTTCACCCATATGAAGCCAGTGCCAGTACGATAAATAATTCTGAAACTACTTGGTGAAAAATATTGTGGTTTTGTAGCTGAATGTTGTTGTTGTTGTTGTCTAGTGCCTTGCATCTGGCAATGAAGCCATTAGCAGTCGTGCTTTCCAATGCTTTTGAACTGTAGTTTCTTCTTATCTTAATGCTTCACAGGTCTTCAAGTGGTCTTCATTCATTTCTGTTGGATTGTTACACAGGACACATATTGATGAAGCTGAGATACCTATTCTGTAGAGGTGACTTGCTAGAGTTGTCAATAGTCTGAAGGCTGCAACTGCTGTTTTCCTTGGTCTCTGGGGGATTATATCTGGGTTGGAAAGTAATGTAATCGATTTTTTGTCTTTAGCATTTGATTCTATTTCTTGTAGGTATGAATGAGAAAATTTTGTAGTGATCAAGCGTTTTATTGAGGAATATGAGAAATTAAATTTAGACTTTTGTTTTATTGTTGTGCCTTTCTTTGAAAGTGTGTCTGCGGTTTCATTCCCCATGACTCCACAGTGTGCTGGAATCCATTGGAGATGGACAATCTTATTAACTTTTTGGAGTTGTATTAACATTTTGTAGCATTCTCTTATTTTTGTTGACTTCTTTGTAGCATTTGAACATATTCCCTGAATTGCAGCTTTAGAATCTGAAAGAATTACTGTCTTGTTATATTTATTTAAGGGAAGATTTAATAATTGTCGGAGAGCAATGTGTATAGCCTCTATTTCACCATCATAATTTGTTGTGTCTCTGCCAACAAAATGATAAATGTGTACATGTGACTCCAGCTCCAGTAAGGTTTTCTGTGGTGGATCCATCGGTATATATGTGTAGCCATTCTTCTGTAGGGTATCTAGTATTGATAGTTTCCAGTGCTAGAAGTTTTTATATTTCTTTTGGTGTGTCTGACTTACTTATTTCCTCTGTTAATTCCAAACTGAAGGCAGGTTGCAATAATTCCAATGGATTTTCTCTTATGAGTAAATTTTCTCTGGTGTTTGGAATGTTCAATTTGGATTTAATCTGTGTTACCTTTTCTAGGAAACTACAATGAGTTTTAAGGATTGAAGAAGGGAGGTTCTTTTCTGTCCATTGAGAGTTTGGCAGTTTGTAGCTGAATGTTCGTTTCATAAATTGGCAACATTGTTGAAGACAATAATACGGTACTCACACTGTTGTGAGTTTTCAAAACAAATCTAATGTTCTGTGTTTTTACTAATGTTTATGTTGTGTCTCATTTTCTCGGTACCGGTAGTTAAAAATCAATCTTCTTCTTCTTCTTTCTTCTTCTTCTTCTTCTTCTTCTTCATCTTCTTCAGTAGGTGCTACAACTTCGTCGAAGTTTTGGCCTTCTCAATTAATTTACGCCATTCTTTTCTGTTATGAACAAGATTTGGCCAATTCTTTACATTCAGTGTTTTCAAATCGTTGGTTATGTTTTCCTTCCATCTACCTTTTGCTCTTTTACTGATGGGGTTCCATTTATATATTTTCTTAACTGTTTTTCCTTCGTCCATACGATTGATATGGCCAAACCATGCCATCCTCTGCGCTTTGATATAGTTTACTATGTGTTGGTTTTGTATTAAAATGGTAGTTAAAAATTTACGACATAATGTAGGCCTATACGGGCCTTCAAAGATACAGGTGCCTGAACCCTACTAATTGATAATGATCAATAATTTGTTCGTGTAAGCGTGGCTTCTTTAGTTATTACTTCTGTGAATAGATAGCAAAAATAACATCAGTGTCGTCAATAGTACATAAATATACCCGCATTATAAAAGTCAAAATTTTATCCCCCTCTAATGATTGTGAAAAATACATCATTTAGCGGGAAACCATTGATACTGTGAATTAATGAGAATAATTTATACTTAATCTACATCAAATGTTTTACCCATCCCAATAATAGTCACCTATTGAGAAGTAAGGGAACTGTATCAAAGTTTATCAATTTTTATATATTTGATCCTGACTTTTCTCGTGGTTAGAAAGTTCGCTTGCACAATCAGAAAATTTGAAGTCTGATATCTTTGAACGCGAGTATACCTTGTCCTCAGAAACTAAGGTATGTCATGTTTCGGGTGGCTGGTAACAGCTGCAACACAGCGAAATGTCACAGGCATTGAAGCAGCAATTTTTAACTATTTTTTTCTTTTTTATAATACCTGTTTAATAGTAAAGATGGCATCAATACAGAATCTGCCCTTCCTGAAACCATTTTGCTTTTCGCCTAATTTTGATTCTATAATTTCTTCTTTAAAATAGCAATGTATAGTTTAATGCTGTAACGTTGTTTGAAATTACAGTTACGGCGAAACGGAGCAGCAGCTGTTAGTGACCAACAACCCACGAGTCCTGTACAAAAGGGCAGCCCGTCCATTCACCCTTGCAGAGAAAGCGAACCTCAAGAAGAAGAGGCACCTAGTGCAGGATTGACGGGCTCCAAGAAAGAACGTAAAAGTACAACTAGTTCCCGATTCACAATCTACAAAGTTAATAAGGCGAGTCGAAAGAAAAGAGAAAAATCATCTGCAAAGAAAGAACGTAAAGCGACCAAAACTCTTGCTATTGTTCTGGGTAAGTGAAATATTTTATTTCATACGTCATATCCAACACCCAAGAAGTTCATTCATTCATAGTGTTCTGTCCAAGGGCAGATCTTTCACTGCAAGCCCAGCTTTCTCCATTTTTTTCTATTTCCTGCCTTAGGCCTACTCTTTGCCTCCACATGTGATTCATATGTCTTAATGTCGTCTATCATCTGATTTCTTCTCCTGTCCCGAACTCTTCTCCCATTCACCATTCCTTCCAGTGCATCCTTCAGTAGGCAGATTCTTCTCAGCCAGTGACCGAACCAATTCCTTTTCCACTTCTTATCAGTTTCAGCATCATTCTTTCTTCACCCACTCTTTCCAACGCAACTTCATTTCTTATTCTGTCTATCCACTTCACACACTCCATCCTTCTCCATATCCATATTTCAAATGCTTCTAGTCGCTTCTCTTCACTTCGTCGTAATATCCATGTTTCTGTCACCATACAATGCCACACTCCACACAAAGCACTTCAGTAGTCTCTTCCTTAGTTCTTTCTCCATAAGTACGCACAAGATGCTCCATTTCCTATTAAAAGCTTCTTTTGTTATTGCTATCCTCCTTTTGACTTCCTGGCAGCAGCTCATGTTACTCCTTATAGTACACACCAAGTATTTGCAGCTGTCCACTTGCTCTACTGCCTCATTTAGAATTCGCAAGTGTATCTTCTTTATTTTTTCATCCTATGACCATGGTCTTCGTCTTGTTTCATTTATCTTCATCCCATACTGCTCATAGCTGTTATTTAGCTCCAGTAGCATATCCCTTAGTATCATCTCCTCTTCTGTTAACAATGTCATATCATCAGCAAATCTTATGCACTTTTTTATTCATCCTCTATCACTTCTCCCATGTTCTGAAAACAGTTCATCACTAAATCCTCCAAGTAGATGTTGAACAGGGTAGGTGATAAAGGGCATCCTTGATGTACTCCTCTCTCTATTTCACTTCCTTCTGACATTTCTTCTCCTACCCTGACTTCGACTCGTTGTTTCACATAAAAATTACTGAACAGCCTTCTCTCTTTCCAGTCCACACCTACTTTCTTTAGGATCCCCATCAATTTATTCCAATCTGCTCTGTCGAAAGCCTTTTCTAGATCCACAAATACTACATACTTCTTTATTCTTATCTAGGTATCTTTCGCCATTGTTCATAGCCGCCCAATTGCATCTCTCGTACCTTTTCCCTTTCTGAAGCCAAATTGCTCTTCATCCAACTATTCTTTCATCTTGGAATATAATTATCGATTCAGTATTCACAGGAGAATCTTTGCTAAGGCTGATAGTTCTGAACTCTTTACATTTCTTGGTACAGTATTACTTTTCTTCAGTATTGGATCCAATTGTAAATTTTTCCTGGCTTTTAATTTAGGGGGCCCAGGTTCAAATCTCAGTTGAGACATTCTGAATTAATAACTTGTGTTGGGCAAGTCCATTGTTCAGGCAACACGGGTTTTCTCTAGGTGCTCCGGTTCCCCTGAGACATCCCAACAATTCTCCATCATCATTCACGGCAAGTGTAATGTACACCCACTGCCTGTGGTGCACTCTAGATAGTCTCTGGCGAACTAAGTGGTCTGCGATTCTTGGCACTAGAGACAACTAACTATGGGGTGAATAACAATAAGTTAAAAGCCCTGTCATTACAAACAAAAATCCTTTAAACCAGTGGCAGCTGATTGACTGAGGCAAGTGAGGCCGGGCCTCAGTTACTTGGCTTAACTGAAATCAAATTTTGTGTTTTTATATAATGTATTAGTTATTTGAATGAAGCATATATCGCTGTAGAAGCATTTGAAAATTTTGATGTATATAGACCTGTTTTGCAGTAAAATTTATACCTGAGGCCAGAATCGTTCGTGCCGGGTCTGGCTTGTGATGTATATAGACCTGTTTTGCAGTAAAATTTGTTCCTGAGGCCAGGATTGCTCGTGCCGGGTCTGGTTTGTGATGTACAATAGACCTGTTTGGCAGTAAAATTTGTACCTGAGGCCAGAATCGTTCGTGCCGGGTCTGGCTTGTGATGTATATAGACCTGTTTTGCAGTAAAATTTGTTCCTGAGGCCAGGATTGCTCGTGCCGGGTCTGGCTTGTGATGTATATAGACCTGTTTTGCAGTAAAATTTGTTCCTGAGGCCAGGATTGCTCGTGCCGGGTCTGGCTTGTGATGTATATAGACCTGTTTTGCAGTAAAATTTGTACCTGAGGCCAGAATCGTTCGTGCCGGGTCTGGCTTGTGATGTATATAGACCTGTTTTGCAGTAAAATTTGTTCCTGGGGCCAGAATCGTTCGTGCCGGGTCTGGCTTGTGATGTATATAGACCTGTTTTGCAGTAAAATTTGTTCCTGAGGCCAGGATTGCTCGTGCCAGGTCTGGCTTGTGATGTACAATAGACCTGTTTTGCAGTAAAATTTGTTCCTGAGGCCAGGATTGCTCGTGCCAGGTCTGGCTTGTGATGTACAATAGACCTGTTTTGCAGTAAAATTTGTACCTGAGGTCAGAATCGTTTGTGCCGGGTCTGGCTTGTGATGTATATAGACCTGTTTTGCAGTAAAATTTGTTCCTGAGGCCAGGATTGCTCATGCCGGGTCTGGCTTGTGATGTATATAGACCTGTTTTGCAGTAAAATTTGTACCTGAGGCCAGAATCGTTCGTCCCTGGCTTAATGCATTGCATGTCCTTTCGCGGGCTTTGAGTTTACGCTTAAAATGTTGTAGCTGAGGCACAATTCGGCTGGCCTGGTCAGGTTTCACTTGTCCCATCCATGGGCCGGCCTCAAGGGTAGAGTGGGGTAGGAATAGCAGTGGTGACTTGTCTTCCTAACTAGGCCATAAATAACAAAATTCCAGCTCTTTGGCAGGCAGAGACCCACTCTATTCTCTCCCCTTATGTCTCAGTTCATGACATAAGCGAGGGTGTTCTACTATTGTACTTCGCAGTACAGTAGTGAATCTGGGTCAATGTTGTTATGTATTTTGGGAAAATATAAACAGAAACAAATGAGAGAAATAATGCTGGTGCAGTTAATTCATTGTTAGACTGTCCTTTTTCGAGAAGAAATAATACTGAAAGAAAGGAAGTTTTAAATAAAGAGAGAGACTACCGAGATACCTACGACATCGCTGATAATTTTTCTGACACATAATCTTAAAACGCGAGTTTCTATTGCATCCTGGTATGGGCAACATAAATGGTTATATGGCAATGTGATGCAAATTAAACTTCTCTTGGCCTTGTTTGTTGCTGTCAAAGGAAAAAAATAAAAAGAAAAGAAAGAAAGGGGAATTTCAACAAATAATATGGGATGCTTCATCACACTGAAACAATCACTGAAACTCAGAGCATAACAGCTTGTTTTGTGAGTGAAATTATTATTTTTCATTGATAGTAATAAGAATAGACTAATAATAATAATACTTACTTACTTACTTACAAATGGCTTTTAAGGAACCCGAAGGTTCATTGCCGCCCTCACATAAGCCCGCCATTGATCCCTATTCTGTGCAAGATTAATCCAGTCTCTATCATCATATCCCACCTCCCTCAAATCCATTTTAATATTACCCTCCCATCTACGTCTCGGCCTCCCCAAAGGTGTTTTTCCCTCCGGTCTCCCAACTAACACTCTATATGCATTTCTGGATTCGCCCATACGTGCTACATGTCCTGCCCATCTCAAACGTCTGGATTTAATGTTCCTAATTATGTCAGGTGAAGAATACAATGCATGCAGTTCTGTGTTGTGTAACTTTCTCCATTCTCCTGTGACTTCATCCCGCTTAGCCCCAAATATTTTCCTAAGCAACTTATTCTCAAACACCCTTAACCTATGTTCCTCTCTCAGAGTGAGAGTCCAAGTTTCACAACCATAAATAACCGGTAATATAACTGTTTTATAAATTCTAACTTTCAGATTTTTTGACAGCAGACTAGATGATAAAAAGCTTCTCAACCGAATAATAACAGGCATTTCCCATATGGGAAATAATAATAATAATAATAATAATAATAATAATAATAATAATAATAATAATAATAATACAGTAGTAATAATAATAATAATAATAATACAGTAATAATATTAATAATATAATAACAATAATAATTAATATCATAAACAAACATTTCCTATCGGAGGCACTTAAACTAGTTGCATCTGGCCTCACCGAGGATTTCGATCAACGGCCGCTACTGCTTTCAACATCCAGCAGTTAAATCAGTTTCTTACAGATGTCATTCTAAATTGTTTTACAGTTTTAATAATCTATTGTTTTAATTTTACAGGTGTGTTTCTGATCTGTTGGGTACCATTCTTCACATGCAACATCTTGGATGCGATGTGCACCAAATTATCTTTAGACTGTTCACCAGGTGTCACTGCATTTATCTTGACCACATGGCTTGGCTATATGAACAGCTTTGTGAATCCTGTTATCTACACCATCTTCAACCCAGAATTCCGCAAAGCTTTCAAGAAACTCATGGCACTTGGCACGTAACAGCACTCGACTCTACAAGCTGGCTTCGTAATCATCCTCAGAGTTCCTCATGGTATTTTAGAGAGTGTTGTGAGCTCATGTATGATTTGTGTCGAAAATGTTGAGGTAAGTATGTATACGGGAAAATATTTTTGTCAGTCCATCTATATTCGAAGAGTGAATGTTATCTGGTACATGAAGAACATTAAAAAGGAATTTATGAGTTGAAAATACAGAATCACAAGGAAAAGATATCAAAACAGAACGTGTATTTTTAATTTTTAATATAAAAGTCTGTAGAACTTCTCATTTCAGTAGCATTCCAACTTCTTGGATTTGTATGTTTTTAATTCCGTTTATAATAGAATAGCGCAGTATTATCAAACGTAATTTTTACTCTTTTTAAGTCGATGCAATATGAATTACGTGGTCTTTCCTACAGTGCATAACACGCAGTTCTATTAATGCAGCTACAGTAATGCATAAAAATAATAATTCCGAATACACAGGCAAATAAACTACATGACAGAAATACATCAAGAACTCGGTAATATGGAAGTAACAGTTAAACTAGTTAAACTATTGATATACGAAAGAGTATGTCTACAGAAGGATGACAATATTGTGATGATGAAATGAATTTATTTTAAAATTCTGAGAGTTAACCTGTTATTGAACAATTATTAAGTTGGCTTATACATGAGTTGTGTATAGCTGTCATGCAGATATCTGAAAATCTGTAATTTTCTTTAAATATGGCTCCACTGATTTTGATTACCTTTGTAATTGAAAACAATACACCAAACTCTAATTTGTAAGAAATTAAATTGTAGAAGTATGTACGTCCTTTGTTCACGTCAATTTCATAATCAAATTCCAATGAGGTTAGAACCGATAGTTCATAATTTCTTAGGCCTACCTTTGTGATACTGATCCACTGAGTATGTACCTACACTAATTGAAAACTCTGTCAGTTTAGCCTATATATTGTCAAGGGGTTAGTAATGTTAATAATCCCCGTTTCTTTAAAATTGGAACCTGTTTTGAAGTGCTGTGAATGTAAATATTACAGCTTTCAGATAAAGTAACTCGATTTTTTATGTTATATGTACAGATAATTTTACATATTTTATTTCATTAATCTGGAAAATCGAAATTTTCACACCATAAAGAGCTCTCTCAAACAGAACATGGTGTAAGACATTATTGTCAACTTGACAAAAATATGATCGCGTTGTTTTACATTGGTTTTGAAACAGGTTTATTAGAAGGACATTATCAGATATTTTTGTTAATAGACCATTTTACTTATGTATTCATCTGAGTACATTCTACTCTATATCACTGAGAAACTATGTGGAATATATTTTTAAAATTGTCGGACACATATTTTAAATACAAGTAAAATAAACCACATCATTATACCATAATCCAGTTCATCAAATCCCTGACAGAAGACAATTAAAGAAATGCCACAGAGTACAATTTTCAAACAACTACATGAAGTTAACAAGACACAGTAAATTCTTTCTGCGTAAAATACTTTTCTGTTTCATAATAAAGATTTAAATTTTAACTAAAATTATGTAAGACTGTCTGTGACAAAAAAAATACTTAATGTAATATACTTTAATATGGTGCCATACAATAAAGCTCATATATTAACGTCCATTCCCTTTCAGGTTATTTAATTACGGTAATTGTGGTAGAAATCATATCATGACAGACAGTCCTGGTTTGTTACAGTAGCCTGAATTTGAATGTGAGTGTCACAAATTTGAAAATCTATTTAAATGACATCAGAGGACACGAAAAATAAGATACAGATCTTCATATGTTTTGTGTATTAATTTTTCATTCCATCCTTATTAACTGCTACATTTGACAATAGTGTAGTGTTGGTTTCTTCAGTGTTCACTAAAATAACTAAACGAATTAATTATATTTTGTTAGTTGAGCCCACTTTTAATAATTCAAAGTGCAGGTACATCTGCATTATGAAATGAAATTCTATGATGATTGAATAAATATAGTCAAAGGCTTTAAAGTATTATGTCTGGGTCTTTGCATGTAGTAATAGAGTTGTCTTATTTTATATTTTTGCAAGATACTGTGCTTTAAAATTGTAGAAAGATTCGTAAGTTTCGTAAGAAAGTTAAGTGACTCTTTATACTTAGGTAAGGTTATCTTTAGGACCAATAAAGTGGTGCTTTTAACTGCATAGATTACTAAATGTTGCTGAGTTGTCTCTTTTTTAATTGGCTAGAAAATTGGTTTTGGAAGAAATCAACCGTGATTTATTTGAAGATAATAACCAACGGGCTTGCCAGAGTTTAGTTCTGGTTCATGTATAGCAAGCATTAGCGATCAGAAAATTTATATGTTGACGTTACGCGAAATAAGGTGTTTCCAAATATAAGAAATTAGGCGGAAATCTTCCGATAATTTTCCAAATACATTTTACCAGCACAAGTAACTTGGCGGACATTTTAACACCTCACAAATAAATAATGTTTCTGGAGAAGCAAAACCATCTGAGACAGAACAAAGGTAGCTTGTAATTTGATATTTATGATATTTAGGACTAAAAAGAACTTAAAAGTCATTTTAATGATACTGGTTTCAGACAAAATATACAGGTACCAGTACTACAACATACATAATGTTTCAAATTGCAAGAAACTTGAATTACACATTTTGTCAACGTTTGCATTAAGCTACAGGCGTGAAAGAAGCTTCTCTGACAGGAGTAATATAAAAGAAAATTGTTACGGAACTAGATAGATAGCCACCTTGTAAACTGTATGCTTTGAGTTTATCCATTTCTTCAACGTAAACAAAATCTACTGTAAATATTGAGCTCATTTCTCGCATTAAGATGTTTTTGACTCAATCTACAGTAAGTATAAAATAGATGTAACAATGTTGCTGACAAATTTATTACAAACTAGCCGTACCCGTGCGCTCTGCTGCACCTGTTAGAAATAAATATAAAGTAGTTACATAATTAAAATTTGACGTTTGATCCAGGGAACATTCGTGTTTGATAGAAGGATAAATCGTTTAATATGTTACTTAATTTAAATTGTATTTAAATAATTAATATGCGGTCATTTTGGTCCAGAGAGCAATAATTTGGTGCAATGACAATTCCTTTCACATGTTTCTTAATTGTTATTACATGCAACCATAGTTTAATGAAGATTGACATATCATTTAGTTTTAATGTGTATACTTTATATTACTTGCTATATGTTTCAGAAGTTACTGTAATAACATTGTAGAATTATGTCCATCTAGAGAAACTACACTTTCCAATGGTGAAATAATAATTAAATAATTAATTAGCTTCCGATATTACTTCATACAAACACAGGAACATTCTCTTAGGCTATGTTTAATAGCTTTCGATTGTTGTTGTCTAAGGCGCCTTATAGACGAAGTCATTTGTTTTTATTTCAGTACAGCGCCTTAGATGGTGTTGTTATTGTAATTTTAAAACTCATTTATCTCATTAAATATCAGTGCTATCAAAATTTTGTATTGAATACAACTTATCGGAAATTATTTTTAAAGAAACTTTTGTTATGTAATATTTTTCATGAAAATCAATAATAAGCGAGATATTTCGATTTATTTAATTCGGGCCCCCTTATAACCCCCCTTTTAAATAAAGTATTTTGAATGCCATATAGCCTAAAATCTAAGTTACAACGAACTTACTGTATATTTCAATTTTCATATAAATCGGTTCAGCCATTATCGCGTGAAAAGGTAACAAACATCCAGACAGACAGACATACAAACAAAAATTTCAAAAAAGAGATTTTCGGTTTCAGGATGGTTAATTATACATGTTAACACCAATTATTTTTGGAAAATCGAAAATTACCAGAAAAATTTTGGCTACAGAGTTATTATTAGTATAGATTAAAAGTTGCTGATAGTAAATATTAGGCATCATGAAAAAAACATTCATCATTGTAATTAATACAAAATAGAAGCATTTTTTTTCCCCTCAAGCATTTGAGATGAAATGAATTTCCGTCCTCTGGCCCATGTCTAAAGATTCTATGCAGCCCTTGAAGAAAAGTTATTTGGGAACTATTGTCATATACAGTAGCATTATGTAGATGTCTTATGAGGAATAAGACGATCGTGATTTTGAGTTTTTAATTTCTTTTACAGATTTGTTGCTGGTCCAATGCCTAGGCACTTGAAAATGAAGTCATTTGCCATCCTGTACTCCATTATTTTGTACAATGTTATGTTCTGTTATGTTCCATGTTCATCTCCTCATTTGTATCACACAATGCACAGGCGGATGTACCGCGATATGGGAAATTCCTCTCCTGTGCAGGTGGCTTGCCAGTCATAATCTGTTATCAACCAGAACATTGTAACAGAAGATTTACGTGGCCCTTGGGGATTATCTCGAGGTTGGTCAATAACATTTCCCAGGTTTTATTTTTTTCTTCATCCGAATTTTGTTGTTTTTGGGCAGATATAATTTAATTTTAATTACCTAGTTGTTTTACAGAATGAAATTGAAGTTCGTTATTGCATAGTTATAAAATTTCAGTGCCCTTTTAGCCAGAAAGTCTTTTATAGACTTAAGAACACATTAATCCGTGGCACTACAGCCCGTGAAGGGCCTAGACCAGGCATGCACAAGGTTTGCGCTCTCCGAGCCGGCTCACAGCTCATGAGCGGAATGCAAATATTAGCTGCGCTCTGTTATGAGGGTGGACTGGAAGAAGGGGTGATCTCGTGCAAAATATACACAAAAGGAAGTACTATTACGAGTGCTTATGAAATAAATTCCCGTTCAGTGTTTGCCAAACTATCTTGGACTATTATTAATTAATAAAGAAATATTTATTTTACAGAAGTAATAGAAATTCTATAGATACTTAAATGTACAATATCATTTTGTTATATTTTTATTTATCAGTACATCAAAACGAGGTTTTATGCTGTTGGCAGCTGAAAGGAACAGTAGCCTACTGATCATAATGAAACATCAGTTACATATGTTCGATGCCTGCCTTTATTAAAGTTGATTATAGAAAACAGTTGCTCACTAATATAAATGTTGAGCCAAACATAGCGATCATTTTCACAGCCAGCCTGTGTAGTCGTGGATATTATTGCTAATGTTTAGTCTTGTAAAACTCAACGAGGCTAGTAGTATTATTCAAACGATCTTTAGCCCTTAGGTCACATTGAAGATCAATAAGTTCGAGCTGTAAATCGTCAAATGTTAAATGTTATGTTCCGTCTTTTAGATTCCTCCATACTGTACTGTAGCAGTAGGTAAGCAACGTGAAACAGTTACTGAGAATAGGCCTTCACACTGCACTCCACTAGATAGCTGAGTGGTCGTTTCCCTCTCCTCTACCTATAGCAAGTCTATGTCATTCTGACGTATCTTCCTCGCCGTTTCGGCGAGCGGTAAACACAGCTCTCCCACTCCAAAAGAGCGCGCACGCTCGTTGAGCGCTGTTTGTGCAGGCCTGGCCTAGACCGACCAGCCAGCTGCTGGCCTCACGCCCACATGCCGAAGCAGAGGTAGACGATTATCCAACCAGAATGGAGGTAGCCTATCGTGTGGTTAGCATGATGATCCCCCCAGCCGTTATAGCTGGTATTCACAACCGGATTTCGCTACCTATTGTAGCTCCCCAAGTGCATCACAATGCTGGGTGGGCACCAGTCCCATACACTGGCCGAAAATTCATGAGAAAATTTCTTCCCTCATGAGGACTCGAACCAGCGCTCATTCTGTAATGCGAGTCCTAGGCGGGATGCCTTAGAATGCGACGCCACGGTGCGGGACTAAGAACACTTGCTTACTCGAAAATATTTTTTATTACTGGTACCTATCTCTATTTTAATATTTGAAAAGCATTCGAGTCACAATAATAACAATAATATGTATTAATCATAAAAAAAGCCTATACATTTTTTTCAAATCTTTTGAGGACATGGTAGGCCTTTACAGGCTACAGCACAGAGTTACGAAATAAGTATGATTTTGAATATTTTCATGATGATCAACGTGATAAAAGGCTTTTGGATATTTGCACCGTGTCCTAGAAGTAGAAATATCCAACGATTCGGAGCTACATGTAAGTTCTATCAACTGGAAAGATAGGGAAATGGGAACAGGGAAATCTATTTGTTAGATTCATTCTCATGAAGAAGAGGCCAATAGCCTAAATTCAATAAGAAGATTCATAGAATCATAGGAACCCAGGGAAAATGGTAGGCTGTTGTTAAGAGGAGAAAATATGGAGTTAATTAATACTGAAGATGAAGGTTTAGTGATAAATAAACTGATTATGAAGGCCAAGAAGTGGAACAACAGTCTTTTGTTATACGAAGCAATAATTTATAGAAAATAACTTCTTCTTCCTTTCGTATATTAGGCCTAAGGGCCTATTACAGTCTTCTCATTTCGCCATTTTAGCTAATGATTCAAATATTTATTTCCTCTTGGATTATAATTTAGTCTGCTTGGCAAGGTACCTATTCTTTCAGAAGTCATTCTAAGAACATGAGATCTCCATTTGGTTTTATAATGTGAATGTTTCTAAAATTGGATAAGTTTTTAATTGTTCTAAAATGTAACTAATTTAGTGTATAGTCTGCAGTTCTTCTCAGGCAATGATTCGGTGTTCTTCACATTTACATATAGTCCAAACTTCACCACGGTACCATACAAGAGAATTGGTCTTGTCACTGTTTTGTAGGCTTAATTCTATAATGTTTTAAACAAGAAGGGTCTAAAAATAGCATTCATTGCGTAATTAAAACCATTCAATTTTGCTGATACTGGTACTGTATATCCTTTTCCAATTGATAGCGCAAATGGTAATCTGTAGATATCGGTAGCCTACTTAACACATGAAACTTGTTCTAGAAGTTTATTGCAATTTCAAATTTTCTGCTAAGATATTTTTTCCTACGAAACCCATTACTTCAACCTTAACAACTGAAAAAAATGTCCATCTCATATTCCTCAGAAATACGTTCCAATTCAAAGGCTGAACTTTGGAGTTTATCTTCAGAATTTATCAATAATACGTATTACATCATCTGTAAACATGCAAACATTTAAATTTCTGTTAATACTTAAGTTTCTATGTCTCGTTTTCCAGATTTTATCACGTATCTTAAGTTATATACGGTAATAAACTAAATTTTTTGAAGAGACATCCCACTTTTGGGCGAGACATTTTTGTTTGTAACCCCTCACTACTGTACTGATGACGATACTTAACCCCATGGGGTTGTATTCGAACAATATGAAATCCTGTAGAATTGAAAACAAAGATAATTTTACTCAGTCTTTCACTATGTATTACCTTATGTCATAATTTAATGACTTGAATGATTGTTCTTGATAAGTAACTTTGACGGTAATAAACCCATATATATATATATATATATATATATATATATATATATATATATATACTGGCCCTCCTCATAATAATTAGAGAGTCAGTCAAACTTTTACAGAACTAGTATATGGACTATAATTCAGTGTATGGAAAAAATTGACGCACTATTATCATTTTTCTTTTTCCTTCTTAGCTTTCATTGATTCTTTACTTGAAATTTTTTTTCTTCTGTAAATTGCCATTGTTTGTTTGTGTATTTGTTTGCCTTTTTTCTTACTCTTTTAGCTCTCATCTTCTATTTGTTCTTGTATTGTTTTGTATGCTTTGTCTAATGGCAGCCTCTAATTTGAGGAAGCTCTGATAAATAAATAAATAAATAAATATAAAAGAAATTTATCAGCATATCAATAACAACCTCATAAAATTACTTACAAAAAACACTCCCAAAAATAATATACACTTATGAAAAAAAAATAAAATAAAATAAAATAAAATAAATGAATAAATAAAAAATTATTTGATTAACAATATTTTCACCGTTACAATTACACATATATAAAAACTAAATATAAACATTTACATAGAGATAAAAAATTTTACAGGAGAAAAAGTTCGTCCAAAGGGCTGGACTCGGGAAGAGTACCCAAAACGCTCATTGCATTTCCGCGTTGAATAGCAATACTTAAGCGTTGACGCAAATAAGTAGTGCAACGGCGATCACCAGTAATGGAGATCAAAATTTGGCCGATTTGAAATACCAAAACTTTAGCGTCATGACTCCAAGGATATATATATATATATATATAATTGAATTAATTATACTTATCGGACCCAACATGTCTTTGAAACAGTGAGATGAGATATGTAAACCTATTTTCTTAGATTGGCCTTTCTTGCTCATATATTTTTCGAACATTTGAGCATTTTGAACAGTAGTTTGCAAGACCAAGATGTTAACATAAAAACAAGCAGATATAAAATCGACGGATTTACAAGGAAACTTGATTTCTGGCTGATATTACTTGGCAAAAAGAATTTTTATTCTTTACAGTGTATTCAAGACTCATGGAGAATGTAATGTGACAAATGCTGAGTTTGTTTTTGCGGACATGCAATTAAGTTTACACAATTTTAAACAACAAATTTTAAGTATTTTCCAGAAGAAACTCAAAACAATTGCGACACTTACAGATGGATACTGAATCCATTTTTAGACAGTTGCTTTCAACTGGTTGAAATTCAAAATCTATTAAGGAAAGACTCATTGAATTATGTAGCCTACTTGCTGTTGGAACGTTGAAACTGTCCTACTTTTTTTTCTCAGAGCGTAAACCAGTTTTGGGTCAAAAGAATGCAAGAACACCTTGAGCTTATATTATCTTTTGCCAACTGGTGACAGACATACATCTGGTATGCATTGGCAAAATATTCCTAATTAGCTAAACACGGAAATAGGTATCCAGTTTTTGTACTCAAAATATATTATGTTTGTGGCCACCTAGTTCTTTTGAAGCCAAGTACTGAAGCTGCTTAAGACAGAAATAAAATTTTACTCTTAATGTTTTAAATGCCATCATTTATTTACCATGGTATCACTCAATTGTGATTTGGTAACAGTATCCTCAGAAGTGTAATTTAATCGAAAATGTGAAATTATGAGCATACTTCTGCAATGTTTCTCATGTTATGCATATAAATTATATATGTAAAGCAGAAGCTTTTATAAATATGGCAGTTCCAGTCATGGATGTTATCATATCTTTTAATAGGACCGAGTATTGGCGGTATAACCACAACATCAGAAATAGAGGAAATGCTATTTCATCTCTTACGCTGGCCTGCCACGGCGTAGAAATGTTCCACAAGTGGTACTTGTGAGAAAGGTCGGTGGCCTCTAAAACTCCTCCCGGCCAGGTCCGATGGACCCATTAACAAACGACAGGTGTGGCCCTCCAGTTATACTGGGGGTTTACGTGAGTGGGTGATGTAACCACCATTACAAACAAAAAATTGGTGCCCACTTAAAAAACGGTTACACTTATGCTAATTAACCTAATTACAAATCCAAATTGCCCTCTATGCAACAAAGAAGAAGAAATGACTGAAGATCATCTCATAACCTGTGAAGTTCTACCTGATGGATCCACCACAGAGAAATATTGGAGAGCAAGAACGCTAATGGCTTCATTGCCAAAGCCCGGCATTAGATAACAACAACAACAACAACAACATCTTTTAATAGGGGTAGGAAATATAAATTAAGTTCAGATATGACACTTTTAATTTCAGAGATGTATTTCCATGTGTTATGATTAGGGCCTATAGTAGAAGATTTTCATTTAACTGTGAACTTGAAAAAATGTCATGTTACTATAGATTTACAATTGTGGTACCTACTTGTATGTTTCCCAATGAAGATACATTGACTTAAATGTTCTATACAATAATACACACTTGTAGCAGATGACATAACGGTATATTTTTATGTCTTTATCCGTTTATTTCCTTTCTTCTATCCAGTGGCATTGTAACACTCTCCATGGTCCTGTAAAGCCTTTTTAGAAGGCCCCTAAATTTCTGACACTTCTTAATTCGATTGTTTTCAAATTTCTCCACTTTTCTTGTATGGTAGCCTACTTATTCTAAAACTCATATAAGGGAGAGACTACTTGAATGTTTCTACTTTTTAATGGATGAAGGAGTTTTAAAACACTATGAAGAAGCCCTCAAATTTTCCGTTGCACCACTGCTTGTCATTTTAACACTGGATAGTGGTCGAAAAAGCAAAGTAAATGTACTAACAATCACAAATATTCTTTCTCTTACATTAAAGCACAACAAACAACAGACGTTCTGTAGTTTGTGTTCATAATTCATTGTTCTGTTGATAGACATCGAGTGTTCTTTTAAAATAGCATTGGCAAATTAGTTCCTATTTCTTAATTCTGGTATGTTAGTATTAGTTTTCAGTAATACTGTATTTACCTGAATGTAAGGAGAGGTTTCTTTTTTTCAATTTTTTCGTTTGAAAAATGGGGGGTCGACTTAAATTCCCAAATTCACGTATTAAGAAAAATACACAAGTTGCATCAATTTCTTATGTTGTACAATATACCAAATAATTACATAGGCATAGTTATTTCTCTGGTGTCCGCTGGTTCACAATGGTATCGAATTGCGAGTATATGACAAAAAAAAACTGTTCCAAATGTTTACTGGTACCATACTTCAGCTTCATCTTCATAAAAGCCATTTTTGGTAAATAGAATTTTAGACTGTTGTGTCCTACAAGGATAGAGATTTCATTTCATCAAGAGAATCTTTCTATTTTGCAGAAGTAAGTAAACTTGAATTTTTTTCTGTTCTAGATCTAGAACCATAGTTATAATAATGTTTTAATAATAGATTAATAGTTTATGAATTTATCAACAAAAATCATAATCATGATCAGATATACAATGTGAATACCGTACATCTTTCTGTGTCCAAAATTTATTCCACTTTTATTTTCTTTCTCCATTCTGTTCTGTCTCAATGGAAAAGATGGCTGCAAGACGTGGAAATGGATTTGAAGAGTATAGGAGTTAGAAGATGGAAAGAATTGGCACAGCAGAGAAGTGATTTGTCGAGGATTTTGAGAGAAGCCAAAGCCCACCCAGGGCTGTAGTGCTATAGAAGAAGAAGAAGAAGAAGAAGAAGAAGAAGAAGAAGATTATTCTGTTCTGTCTTTCCAATTCATCTCTGAACATAAAAAATATCAACAAAAATACCTTAAAAATTAAATCCTACAGAAACCGTTGGAAAACTAGGGGTCGTCTTAAATTCGAGATTGTCTTATATTTGGGTAAATATGGAACGTAATTGGAAATGAAAAAATAAGGACTGGTGCATAAAATGCATCATTATCATTCATACACTTCCATCCTATCCTGAAACTTCAATATCTGTTCTACGAATTCCTGTACTGACAGTATTATTTAATGTATTATAGTGTAAGATACACAAGTTAACACAAACTTAAACGAACTCATGTCCACATTCCCCACTCACTGGCATAGTGTCGAAGTCAACAGGATATATGTGTTTAACCAAAATGTAATGCAGAAAAATCATCAAAAATCCTTACGAAAAATTATTCTCTTTGTATAGCCAAACTCATAAATATTAACAAAATGTTGCTGAGTACTCCTACATTCAACTACCATCATCTTTCTTTAAAAAAAAAAAAAAAAATACTTATCAAAAATCTCTGTATTATAGTGATGGAGTAAGAAAATAAAAAACACTTGTCATGTACTGCTGCAGAGACATCTTACAAGAATATCTTCCTAAGGTCTGTTTTTAATCGTGTTATAATATGCACAAGCAGATTTTCCCCTACAATTGATTTTCCTGCAATATGTGTTATCAAAAAATATTTTCATCATTGTTTAAATGTGAATTCATTGACAATTGAATCAGGAATGTAAAGTTTACAGCATTAGTGAATGTTTTATGTTTCAATCATTATTATTTAAAATTGTGTTAGTGGTTAAACTATATTATTTTTTAACGTGACTATTACACTTTTACTACGTCATACTACTATTGACCAATAAAACGGTACGAAAGGACGTCTTTCAACTAATCATGGCTGTTTATCGCACAATTTTATCACTTCCCTAGCATTTGTTTGTTTTTATCACTTCCATAGCATTTGTTTCTTTGTTTGTCAACATTTCAAACTGCAAATTCTTTACGGTATTATAAAACATGCTTTGCAATCGTCATTTGTTTCATGCATAGATAGTCGACTCAAAAATGACGGCTCCATTCAAATATTTTGGTGAAAGTAACATTAGTGAAACAGAATTTTAGTAAGTCAGTTAATATTTCGCGGCTGCTCGTGTAATGGGGATTAAGTATGATTTCTCTAAACTGGGATAAGTACTGATTTCAACTCTCCACAATTCCTTTTTTCTTGTGTTAAAGGGGTTAAATCATTCTTCCATCCATGATGCAGTTATAGCACTCCGTATTTTGTGACAAAGGGGTTTTGTTCAGTACCAAAGGAGAGAAGTTTACATACCTTACAATTTGACTTAGGCCCCTTTACACGAGCAACCGCGATTTATTTTATTGTATTAAAGTACTTTATTTCTTCTAATCTTTATATACTTTCTTCTAATAGTGTAATAATCAATTAAATCCCACTCGAGTTTTGATTTTCTCTAGATAAATTAAAACCTCTAGTGAGATTACTGTTGAAAAATTTTAAGTTCTCGCTTTGATTTTGTCTGAACAGACCTAAACAAATAAAAATTAAGCATAGCATATTTAAGTCACTGATACTACTGACTGAAGACTATGAAAACATAATATTATGACAAAAAAATTGACGGAAAATACGAAAAATTGCGATTATAAATAAATGTTACTGGTAATGAAATTAAATATATAGTTTAATGACAATTTTCTGGTCTCTGATTGGCTCAGAAACCCTGATGGAACTGGTATTTAACCCTTGCAATGAATTTTGGTGAAGTCCAGAGAGCCTAATTAGTCAAATCCACACTCCTAACCTCCACGCTGGGGCCCCCTGAGATGTTTTAAGTTGTAAAAGAGAGTGTGGGTATACGGAAAGCAATGGGAAGATGCCGCATTTATCTATCCCAAGAAAAACTGCAAACATGGCATGATCATGAGACACTGCTAGGAAGTCAAGCGAAGCATAGCAGTGGCAAAAGAATTTTTCAAAAGGAAAAGGGGCATCTTCTGCGGACCTCTGGAAAAATAACTAAGGAAGAGACTAGTGAAGTGTTTTGTGTGGAGTGTAGAATCGTATGTGACAGAAACATGGACATTAGGACGAAGTGAAGAGGAACGACTAGAACCATTTGAAATGTGGATATGGACAAGAATGGAGTATGTGAAATGGATAGACAAAATAAGAAATGAAGCTGATCTAGGAAGAGTGGGTGAAGAAAGAATAATGCTGAAACTGATCAGGAAAAGAAAAAGAAATTAGCTGGGTCACTGGCTAAGAAGAAATTGCCTACCGAAAGAAATATGGTGAACGGAAGAAAAGTTCAGGACAGAAGAAGATATCAGATGATAGACAACATTAAGATACATTACTTCGTTTTAACCATGACAATGCTTTTTAGTTCTTTTAAGAATTCTGGTTATTGTATTGTGTTTCTGTTTTGTGAAGGATTTTAGATAAGGGCGCAAATAGCCATAGTAGCTGACGTGCCCTTTTTTAAACCCTTCTAACTAACTAAAGATACATGGATTGTATCCAGAGACTAAAGAAAGGCAGAAAATAGGGAAGATGGGAGAATGCTAGGTTTTGCAGTGAAAGACCTGTCCTTGGTCATGTTGATGGTATGGTTATTGGTGAAAGTGTTCAAGAACTATTATTATAAGATGCTAAAAGATGTATTGTGACAATTGTGGTGCCAGTAACATTAAGTTAAATATTTTGGAATTGAAATTGAAAAGAAGGAAACAATGATTCTGAAATAGAAATGAGAATAATTTTAAGGATCGATCTGCAATAGCAATGATGAAGGAATTTTGTGAGATAAGGAGATTTTAAAGTATAATTAAAATCCATATTTATAAATCAATAATGAGAAGTTTAATAACTTATGATGCAGAAACATAAATTACGAGTGCAAATTTAAAATCAAAATTGCAGTCAACAGAGATGGATTTTAAGAAGGTCAATATGGTGGTCTTAATTAGATAAAATTAAAAAGATACAAAAAGACAACAGATGTACTCTAAAAATTCTATTACACAGTTTGTGGAAGCTAAACAATATTGCAATGGTTTAGACATGTGAAGAGAATGGATGCGAATAGGTTCCAAAGAAGAGTTTCGAATAGGTCCCAATTGGAAAAAAAAAATAGGAAGATCTAAGAAAACGTGGCTGGAAAGTATTATTGGCATTATGGAAACGAGATAATTACAGGATGGTAACTGGGAAGACAGAAATAAATGAAAGAAGAAGATTCAGTTGTATAAAAATTGTGCATAGAAAAGTTTACAGTATTTAGTTACATTTAAAACCCGTAGGCTACAGGCTATGCTATGTTTAAGTTACCTACTTCGGTACAGACAAGAACATGAATCATCCAATACCATCTTTAATTTTTTACCATAAATTAAAATTCACATATAAAATGTTAAAATGTTAACCTAAATTGCATTTTTCACAAAAAGATGTCAAAATTACAAGATAATTTTCAAATATATGAATAGGAATAGATGGCCTTATAGTAGCAGTATAAATAAATCTTTCATAGTTATAACTGATTTTCGGAGGTGATGAACCATAAATTCTTATTAACATCATAGCCTGCGACCTCCTGTTTCTACAAATGTTCGATACCACAACATTATAGAATTGTATTTAGGTACATTACGCACATCATACTCACGTTGAAATTCCCTTAAAATTCCCTTAAAAATATTGGATGTATTTAAGTTGTGATACTGTAGACCTACTGTACTTTAATTTTGAGCGAAGATAGTTTAGTCCTTTCAGAAAAATTTCCAGATATAACTGTTTAAATTACAATTGAAAATATGAACCTATATACTTTAGTTTCTTTAGGTTCAAAATCTTCTATTAATCGAAGTGGTACTTGATACATAAAAACCGTGAATTAAAAGGAAGAATATGATGTCTCATCAGACTGCTCCATGCCAGTATAAATTCTAAAAGAAAAGCTTTAAAATAAAGATAATTATGTCGCCTCCATCATATCATTAAAAAAAAACATACATTATTTAAAATTACAATAACTGTTCCAGCATCATAAACAATATTTTCTTAAAATATATTCATGCAGAAAATCAAGTAGTAGTGTATCAAAGAACGCAATCAAATTTTTATACCGGTAACTAAATATTAATTTGTGGAACAGATGTATTATAGAGTCCACACTCTTGATTGGTTAAATGTTACTATCGATATATATTGGTGTTACAATCGAAATAAATTATGTTGCCATCCTCTAAATTAACCGACATTTTTCGTAGAAATGCCACATTGTATTTATGGTCCAGGAAAAATATTCGTCTTTTACAAAAACACTCGTTAAAATACTTTTTTGCCCCCTAAAGACGAATATTTTCTTTGGACCAAATATACAATATGTGAATGAAAAAATTATATTTAATGTTTTTATTTTGGTAGTGTTTACAGATTATCAGTAATTTGATTACAGCTTAACAAATATCAATTACCGGTACTAACAATACTAATCAACCATTACTTCTGTTGATTTTTATTTTATTTTTTTTATCACACTGTGGTGATGAGTGGCCCCTATAATATATTTGTTCTGATTTCTGTTTCAATCAAAAACTTTTGTACCTGAGTAAACTATTAAACATCTTACAAGTAAATTTCTCTCTGCAGCCTATTTTTATGACATCCATTTACATTATTCTGTGATGCAGCAAATCCCAGACATCTAAGTTCTTTGTTGATTATGCATTCAATAACTCTTTATGTACGGTAACAGAAGAAGTACCGTAGCTCACCACGTTGAGGTCTATCAGAATAATATGAAATTACATTCAGTACGGTATTTTTATAATGCAGAGAAGTACTACTGATAATTTTAATAATCGCCATGTAGTTCATATGAGATTAATATTGGGAACTGAATTTGTTGTTCCATTGTCTTGTAAACATAATATCACTCATTTCTGCACATTGTCGCATTGTCTTTCTACGAACTTTAGTTATGAATATACCAGTACCGTACTGTACTTCCATAGCTAACAGAAGAGAGTTAGAGTCATTTTCACAGCATTAATGTACATTATAAAGGCCAATGTTGCTTTCAAAGGCATTTGTCTTAGTTCAACTCTGAAATAGTCTTGTAAAGACATCATTTAAAATTGCATACCGTAGTGAAGTTAACATGAAAAATTCCTTGGCATTATATCTGAATGAAGTGGACAAGCATTTTATTCATATAAGAACTAGTCATATTTTGAGAATTAGCCTTAAATAACTTTTCATCATTCATATTACGCCTTCAGGTAACTTATAGCTTGTCATAAACGTGTTTTCTTATCATTCTATCTTCACCTCAGAGCATGACAATATTACTACCATTATTAAATCTTTAGGTTATGTTCATAGCATAGCATAATTTTATTCTCAATCATCAAAAGAGAGTTTCTTAATTTTAATATAATCCTGTGTGACTATTATTTTATATTATTATTTTGTATACCGGTATATAGGCTAATATTTAGAAAATTAATATTTTAATAGTCAATTGCACTTTCAAATTTTTTGTCCTAATTCAAATTCTACAAACATATTATGCATTTAAATTTTCACACTCACATTCAGACTTACCTGTTAGACATGGAATAATCATGTAATATGGTTATTACAAACTGATTAACACATAAACATGACTAAACAGCACACCATTCACATATATCCAAATATATATTGTTAAATGTTACTAAGATGGCTACGTCAATAGCTATTCTTTATTAGTGCCAAAAAGTACATACATATGTAGTGGTCACATTTAGAGACAGTAAGCAATAAGGAGTGATAATTGGGCTGTGTTACAGTATCCAAACTGAATGTGCAAGCTGTTTATTTCATTTGGAATGTTTCCAAATACAGCATGCTTGTTCATCGTCTATTCTCGAATACTGCATATTTAAATATCTGTAAATAAGACTCACGATTCATGTACCATGTCATGAAATTAAATGATATCATCAATTATTTAAGCAATGTTCCGTGGAAAATTTAGGAACATATTTTGGGAATAAATTTTCCAGTTTCTTCTTCGAAAGAAATGATACTGTGTGCTTTACTTTTTCTACTGTGCACATACTTGACCTATCTGCAATTGTGAATAATATTCGTGTATGTTCATGTTTTGGTGTGCTCCCATCCAAACCTGAACTGTTCATTTGTGTGTTGGTGTGTCTGAACATTTACCATGATATGAAAAATATCGTTCCAGGATCATGAACATAGATTTCTAAACAAGTGGCCGACACAGTTAGTTGTTCTAAATATACTAATGCTTAATTATGTATATACATTAATATTATAAGTGTACAGAAAAATCTAAGAAAATTTCATCAAAGTTTGTTGTCGAATCAAACTTGGCCTTCTTTTAAACTCAATGGAAAATTTTGTGAGATTCCAAATCATGGAATATAAAAGGGATGCAGAAAGGGAATTCAAAAGTGTTGTACTTCTGGAAGAGCCCTATCCTTCTCTTTTAATTTTGAGCCCCATTCCATGGTATGGTGTTTTATACAAAATAAAATATGTATGAAAATGTTTCAAGTGTGACGCAACTGTTACACCATCTCCTCATTTGCATTTGTACATTACTAGGTAACATGTAAAACATAATGACAGTCAATATAGATAGCCTACATCACGGGACTGTTTGTTTTTTTACATATATTAATTTAAGTGTTAATATTTACACAAAGGAAGACAGACTACTTTACTTTCCATAAGCATTTTTACTATGTTATATTCAAAACTTGCCAAGATTGAGATCATCATATCTGTCCAATATCTGTAATGTACTTGATCCTTAATTTTCAGATTATTTGCATAATGATTGCAATACTTTCAATACAAAATAGTGAACCAATTCTTGACCTTCTTTACCAAATGTGAAATAATTATTTGTAAGTTTAAAATAACAAATAAACTATTTATTATGGTATAATTTGTTCTTCTTTTATTACCCATCACTAATGTGTACCTATATCATAGAGAAGAAATATTGCTTGAGATGATTGTATCCTTTCGTCACAATGTGGAGTGCACATACAGTAGCCTGCAAATTAATCCGAACACGACATATTTTTACATTTTCTGTCATTGTTGGCCTCACAGCTGCTCATACCGCTTTAATTGACATCTGTAGTACGTGCAATTCCATTGTTGAAGGTCTGTCGTTATTATTTTTTTTATAATATGTGACATTTTGCCTGTCGTTTTGTACTTATAAGCATTTCAGTTGTGTTGAAGACTTAATACTGCGATCCTGTATACATTCTGTCGTCTTCACAAATGGATACAACTCCACGAAAACGGTCTAAAATTATAACATTAGCAGAGCATTCTTCTATGACACAGAGGCAAATTGCTGTAGAATGTCACATCGGTTTGGCTACTGTTATTTCGATCATAAAACGATACAGGGAGACTGGATCCATCACACCCCAGAAAAAAGGAAACTGTGGCCGGAAAAGGAAGACTTCATCTGCAGATGATCGTTTAATTGTCAGGAAAAGTAAATTAAATCCTAGACTAACTGCTGTCGACTTAACCCGCGAGTTAATGGCTACCACTGGGGCGAATATTCACGTCACAACAGTGCGGCGTAGGCTTTTGGAAGCTGAACAAAGGGCTCGTAAGCCTAATAAGAAGCAACTGCTAATCCCTGTTATGTGCAAAAAACGCTTAATGTGGGCAAAATTACATCAACACTGGACAGTGAATGACTGGAAGAATGTACTTTTTTCCGATGAGTCTCATTTCGAGGTCCACGGCCACCGTGTTTCTTATGTACGGAAAGGATCCGAAAAAGTAACAGCAGCTCATCTCCAACAAGCACCCAAATACTCCCCTAAAGTAATGTTTTGGGGTTGTTTTACACATGAAGGGCCCGGAGCATTAATACCTATCAAGGGAATGATGAATTCTGACAAATATATTCACTTATTGGAAACCAGAATCGTACCCCAACTGCAAAAATAATTTCCGGATGGCAGAGGTGTGTTCCAACAAGACCTGCACCATGCCATACGTCTCGAAAAACTACAGAATTCTTCAACAAGAAGAATATTCAGGTACTCCCCTGGCCAGGCAACTCACCCGACATCAACACCATTGAGAACTTGTGGTCAATTTGCAAAAGAAGAATACAAAAAATGGATTGTTCTACAAAGGAGAAGATGATTTCTGCCCTCATTGGTGTATGGTTTCGCGATGAAGAAATGAAGAATATTTGTGGGAAATTAGTGGAATCCATGCCAAATCGTCTCAGAGCTGTTATTAGGAACAAGGGAGGCCACATAGATTACTGAGGTATGTCTTAGATCCCTTTTTTATCCTGTTTGAGTGTTTTTGCATAAGTAATTACGTTGTTCGGATTAATTTGCACGCTACTGTACTGTCTCTTTGTAAGTACGTTATTATTTTTTTCTCTTTTACACTGTATTTACATTTAAGAAACCTAATATTTACTTCATTTAATGAAGCAAGTCCAACTGTAAACAAAGGACTATATTGTGGTGCAGCTTTTGGTACCAGTACTTCATGTGCTGCCAGAGCTACCCTAGAATATCCATGATTGAAGTTCAGCAAAGGTGAAGGATTACAGACACTTGTTTTCATTCAGGTTTTGAAGTGGCGTCACGTTGGCTGAAGATAAGAGCAGAACATACCTACCGGTACTTAAATACCAGCATTCTGTCATTGAAATGAAATGAAATAGCCCAATATGTCCCATGAAGGGCAAAGGCCTCCTACCCTTGGGTAGGGTTAGCTCAGTTTTCCTAACTTGACGAGCTACTCCATGTTAGGTTCAATGCTGTTCGTTAGGTATAATGTTGTTTGACACTACACTTTTCACTGTTCTCTTATTTAACTTCCCTCAAACAATGATGCCTGCGTGTTGCTGTTCTAGTCGTTGCTCAGATGTCTGCCTAGCGACTTCCACTCTTCTCTGTCCCTTGCTATCAGACCATTGGTGCCCCGCGTGATCTTTGAAGATGTCCTCCCATCTGCGTCTTGGTCTGCCTTGCGTCCTTTGCCCAATCCGCGTGTCCCAAACAGTACTTTTGTAGGTCCATCTGTTGTCTTGTAGTCTGGCAATGTGTCCTCCCCACTTCCATTTGCTTTGTGTGGCTGTTTGTGCGATGTCTGTTGTCTGTGCTTGTTGTTGGATTGTGGTGTTTGGTATCCTGTCTCGCAGGGATATTCCTAAGATTTTGCGCTGCATTTTACGTTGACATATTTGAAGTTTGTTCTTTTGCTGTGATCTTAGCGACCATGTTTGACATCTGTATAATAGCACAGGATATACACATGTTTCTAGGGTGTGAAATTTTATTGTCCAGCTTAGCTTTCTGTCTAGGAATATGAACTTGAGGCCCCAGAACGCTTTCCAGGCTAGGCAGATTCTCCGTCTCAGCTCCTTTTCCATTTTGTCTTAAGGTAAGTTAAATGAATTAGTGCTGTGTTACGAAAATTAATAGTTTGACCACAGAGAACATATTTATAATCCAAATCCATAGTGCTACAGCCCTGAAGGGCCAAGACCGACCAGCCGGCTGCTGGCCCACATGCTGAAGCAGAGGTGGACGATCATCCAACCAGAATGGAGATATCGTGTGGTTAGCATGATGATCCCCCAGCCGTTATAGCTGGTTTGCGAAACTGGATTTTTCGCTACCTGTCGTAGCTCCCCAAGTGCATCACGATGCTGGTCCCATACACTGGCCGAAATTTCATGAGAAAATTTCTTCTCCCATGAGGACTCAAATCAGCGCGCATTCTGTAATGCGGGTCCTAGGCAGGATGCCTTAGACCGTGATGCCACAGCGTGGGACACATATTTATAATATGGTAAATAATAATAATAATAATAATAATAATAATAATAATAATGATAATCAGTGAGGGAAGTGAGACGGTATGTGCCGGTATGGAATACCGCCACTGGTTTCTATGGCCAGAAAACATACCATTAGTGAAAAATGACATACCATCACTGAAAAAATTTGATCCGGAAAAATTTGTTTATACATTCCTTCACAGCAAAGAGTAGGCCTACTAATGTCTGGTTCGTAGATCTAAATCACAGTCTTCTGGAACTATATTCAACGTGTATTTTGACACGTTTATTTTATAAGTCAACTTCTGGAATGCTTACAACGGTAACTTGTTGTGATCATTGTTGCAAATTTAGCAACTTTGTCATCTTTTGTCTTAGGCCCAGTTGTATGATCGCAGAATAAATCTTGGAATTGCTATTCATGGAATAGCCTAACTATAGAATAAATGGAGTATCGTGTTGTATGACGTTCGTTTATTCCAAGGTTATCTATTCCATAGTTAGCTGAACTGAAACAGAGGTTGGCAATATTTTAGATGGTGTTTTGTTTATAAAGTACATTCAGAATACCAGTAATTGTTGAAATTTATTTTCTGAACATATCATTATTTTGTGTATAGATTTTATTATAAAGAAATGAGTAAATCAAAATAAATTAGAAGTCAAAATTATTAGATAGAAGTTACACTTAAGCTAGTTGTGATAGTGAATGACTATAAGAACGTGCTAGAAAGCAAAAACTGATGCCGTAACATTTAAACAAAGGACAAGAGCATGGGAGTCTACCTATAGCTAGGTTATAATAATGCAAAACGTAACACTGATATAATATTGTGCTATGACTTTGCTTAAATTTAATTTTAATTATTAAAAAAATTACAATTTCTTTATAATGATGAAATTGTGAACTATTTTTACCTGTGTGTTATATGTTCCAATAATCATCAATCAATCCTAGCACACTTTAAGCAGTGTCCATTTTTAGACTGAATCTTGCCAGAAATTCTTCATTGTTACACTCGTTTAATAGATAAAGTCTGTGTCTTATTTTCTTTGTTTCCGCACTCTCAAAAATAAATTATATTATGTAATTCATCATCACTATCAGAGATTCATGTCTAATGCTGCTGCCATTTTATATTTTATTCGGAAGTTATCCTCCGAATAATGCACTATTAAAAGTTGGTACAACACATTTCTCGCATAACCGTGGAATTAATTTTAAAAGGACTTTATTCCGTGTTCGTACAACTGGGCCTTATTCTTTTAAAATATTTATCATTGACAAATTCGTTACTTATCTGTTATTTAAATATGGTTACCAGTACATACTATTTTAAGTACTACTTCTTAGTGATAGAAATAAAGTTTTAATCATTAATGCGATAGGTATCAAATTAATTTTGCACCTTTGTTTAGCGATTTTCCGTAAAGCAGTATTGGCAACGTTTGGTTCTGGTTTGAATTTTGAGCTTTGCTGCTTCAGTATGCAGCATCATTAAGTAACGGTTACCATACACATTTAAATATAGTAATTCTCATTCTTCTTTATTACGTTATTACTGGTGTAGAATAAATTTGCCATAAGAGGAGTAAAGAGAAAAGTCATTGACACAAAAGAGGATAACTGTGATTGTGTTATCGATGATTGGACTAGACTCAGTGAATCCAGTCAACAAGGAAAGAGTTTGACTACGCAGGCTTTGTCAAATGCTTATCCAAGCCAACAAAGTGACAATGAAATAGATTTTGGTTATTTGCGGTTATTGGTTATTTCTGAATGTTATTTAGTGGCAAGCCAATTTTCAAGAACATGAGTGACTAACTTACAAAACTGGAACAAAAGGAATCAGCTCTAGGTAAAACTACCAGAAATTTGGTCTTCCTGAAGTTGAAAGGCACTCCAGAGCGCAAGTTTAAGCCAGAAAAATACGTGAAAATACGGCAGTTGACTTAATATAGGCTAGGTATGTCAACATGTATGTCGAACATGGAGTAAGGCTACAAAGGGAAAAACATTAAAGGAGGGGGATTCAATCCGGTGCTGAGGATTGAACTTCGGCATAGCTCAGTGGTTAGAGCGCTTGGTACGTAGAACAAAGCATCCGGGTTCGATCCCCAGCACCAAAGCGAATTTTTCTCCTCTAATAACCATTGTTACCGTAACATAATTTTCTGTAGGACTAGAAAATTAATCTTTACGTAGATATGTGTATCATGTTTTGTGACTTTCCACACGAAGTAAGATTCAAGTATGTAAAAGGAACAATTTTTTAGGAGGAAAAAAAACGTACTGGTATCCTTACAGTTCATATCTGTTTTTATAAAATGTATTACATGTGTAGGACTGTGTGACCGTATTTATTATTCTGCATTGTTAAAAATAAGAAAACTGATTATTTTGGTTAGATTACGTTGTATTTGTACCAAATTAGGTAAAAAAAAAAAAATGTGGGAAAAGTGAAGATGAAAAATTCTGTCCTTAATGGGTTAACACTTGTGACAAAACATAAAACTTTTTTAAAAACCTAGAACTTTGAAAATGTTAAAATTGTTAAAAAGGTAGTATACCTTGTATGATGGATGGCACCGTTTCGACACTGGTATTATGCTTACAAATTACAGTTATAAATTAAAATGCAATAGCTGCCCAGATTTCTACATAGGGCAAACTGAAAGATCATTTCAAATAAGGTAGGTCAGAAATGAGCACATTAAAGCAATAACTAAACCATACATTACATCAAATTATGCAGAACACATCACTAATGACAACCGTAATTACAATAACATAGAAACAGATATAGAGATACTCAATGTACGAATTAAGATTTCTGATGGGGGGGGGGGGGATGGAATCCTAGATACAGAATACCATACATAAAATTATTATTATTGTTATTATTATTATTATTATTATTATTATTATTATTATTATTATTATTATTACTACTATTATTATTATTACGGCTCAATGCCTGATTGTACTGAGTTGCTTGTCTTGCATCTTGATCATCATCATAATTATATTCATGAGCAGGCTTAAGATAAGATGTGTAATTCCTAAGTTATTGATTGTTGTCAGCTTGCTGGTGATGATAATACATCAATATAATTTTTTTTTTTTTTTGCTTACTTTATCTACTTTATAAAATATACTCATATTAAAACAATTATATTTTGTGAGGGGGATAGAAGTTATTCTGGGCAGGGATGTTAAAATGAATTTATGAGAGGAGGATAACTTTCCCCAAATTCGCACCCTGGAGATATTACACATTACACAAAAAAGTCCACAACTTAGCATATTAGAACAATATGAAACAAAGGGTCTTCCAATAAGAGTGTCCTACTTTTAACATATAACAGCTGTCGTGTTTATGAAGCTATAATAGTTCATATTTTTCCTGTGGTTACAGTTGTTGTTAAAATAATAATCATGGAATGTGACATCATTCCGTAACACGTAGAAATAGTTAAAATTTATTATCAAAATGGGTCATCAATTTACCAAGCATTCCATTTGTTAAGTGAAGTGTATGGTGTGGTAAGATACTGGGCTATGATAAGTGTATATTTTTTACCTTAATTGGAAAGTATGGATCTCAGAAACGTCTGGTTTCAGCAAGATGGCGCCACGTGTCATACTGCTCACGAAACAGTCTACCTTTTGAGGGAGAAGTTCAGAGGCTTCAACATTTTGTGTGGGTCCGCTAAGTTAGCTCTGTGGTAGGAAAGATGGCAGTGCACAACTTCTACTCACTAAATTGTGCACCAATATACTTGGGTTAAATCCCAAATCTCTCTGCAGTGCATATGAAGGGATTCGTCCATCGGATGGGAACGTTAAGCCTGGAGTCCCCCTTGGTGCTATTCGACAGGAGTAGGCTACAGCCACACTACAAAACTAAGGTATTTTCAGTGTTTTTTTTTTTAATTCCCTATACTGGCTGTGGCAAAAGGAAGATTCACCATTATTATTATTATTATTATTATTATTATTATTATTATTATTATTATTATTATTATTATAACAATGGCCAGCAAATTGCTTCGGCGTTGTATTATCTGTTCAGGTGAAAAACACCAAAGCTGTTTGCCAGCCCTCATAGGCCTAATTATTTACATTAAAGGCAAATTTTACTCAAAACCCAGTGTTCATTTATAGTGTTAATGAATAGGTACCGTAACTCGAACCTTTGGATGAATGAAGCCTCGATTATACGTAAGCTCAGTGCTTTTTTGATCTGGGGGAACGCATCGGTAGTTAGTAGTTAATGAAAAATGTATTAATAAAATTCAAACAAGGGAGTTAACAAAAAGAAGAACACTATTCCTTTAACAAACAGTGTTTATTCGTGCCAATTTATTTACGTCACTCGACAGTACTTTGCACTTATATTTTTTCCTAACAGTACCCTTTATACCTAGTTCATTCAGCAAACATTTATAGAAATCAAAACAAAATTTTCAACGCTAAATTATGAAATAAATATTAGAGAAATTATTGATTTTTATTTATAAAATAAAGTTTGATTAAAATACGAGACTTTTGCGCGCCCCAACAGAAATTACGGGGACGCTGGGCATATAGCCAAAAAAGGTGGACAGTCCCCTTTTTATGGGACGTATGGTAAGCTTGATTCCCCAAGCCACTTTTTCGACATCAGGAATGCTTATTGAAAAGGGTATGTCCGTAAAAATCTTGAAATAGATTTTTCTCGCTTGACAATATTGTCTTTATATTTCTTATAATGAGAAAGACAATTTTATATTCATAGAACTAAATACAAAGTAGGCCTACATCGTACCCTTACCCAATAATTAATGCTAGCTTATGAAGCTAGTGCATTTGGACATATATATTATGAAATATACATACTGTAATTTCATGTCACTTACATATGATACGAAATAAATAAGATATAATTTGAAACGGAAGTGATATGTAATATGGAATCACAATATAATATTAAATTTGTGCATGCAATTGGCTGGTGTCAGCTTCTGTGTCACACCTTCTTTAATTTTTGAAGGTCGCGCCCTGTATACTAAACGTTGGGATTTGTTGCATTGCGGACTTTTTGTACTATAGAAATATATTCATTGACATTTCACAGGTTAATATTCGGGCTTATTTCTTTCGATTTCCAAACAAAATGCCTTATACGTCATAGTGAAATAATAACACTTGTAAATAAGAAAACAATTACACTAATATGAACTAATTATAGCAACCTACAAGGATCTTTAGTAGGAAATTATTCATTCGCGAATATTAGTTACAGCAAACTGTTACCGGCAAATGAAACTTCCGTGATTGGGTGGCACCTCGAAAACCAGCTGATCATGTATGGTAGCTGAGGCTTATGGGAATGATATTTAAAATCAAAAGTGACGTAATTATTAATGTTGGTAACATTAAATACTCTAGAATGTGGCCATCAATTAAGACCAAGTGTAAGTGAATGACAAGTCTGTGAAGAAGTGCAGTTTTTAGCACAGACGGCGTGTTGCCAAGTCTAGGAATGTCGATTGACTGAAACGTGACGTCACATCATTATGTGGTGATATTATGGCGAGTGAAGCGGTGAAGAAGTCCGTGAGTATTTTGTGTAATTATACCTGTAATACAAAGTAATGCAAGAAATGCTTGCGTTAAGATCGTTCTCTGAACTTCATTGATTGTAAAATAAGAAGTCTTTTATACTGTGCATTAAAATTTCATTTAGAAATATCATGACGAAAATTGACGATGTGGTAGGCTGTTGTGCCTATGAGATGGCATAACCTTGAGATTCACTTTACGTTAGCGGCTGTTGTTGTTTATGTGTAAACTTGGCAAGAAAAATGATGTCAGTTTATTCGGTTTGGCTTCTTATAACGTAATGAATATCTGTTTTAAATGGACGAGGCGTATTAGTGGAGATATTAAAAACATCTGTCATGTCATGATCAAATAGAAATGCCTGTTTGTGAAAGTGACAATTTTTTTAAAAGTAGGTCGTGAAGGTGAGAAGAGGAATTTTGTAATGCTAGTGGAGTTACAGTATGTCGGATGAAAATATCTCTCGTAAATTTGAATGTACTACCAGAAATGAACTTTAATAAGAGTTGACATAAAATATTTACAGTGAAATTCACGAAAGGTGTTGTCTAGTGATTGTTGCATAACAAGAGGTAATGATAATGTTTATTGTACGTGTTCCTAATCTGAAAGAATATGAATTATTTTGTTTTCAATGAACAACACATGGACATAAGAGAGTCCATCGGTCATGTTTACTTTATAAATGTCAATTTATGCCATTTTGTGTGCAGATAAGTGTACATGGTATCTTATTTTAAGTAATTAAAATGTGAAAATACTATAAGCTGACATATATTTTTTTTAATTCAATATGAATTGCTTTCGCTGTTTTAGAAGGCGTGCACTCCATACTTTTAATTCTTGAGTGCTATAGGTACTATTTATTATTATTATTATTATTATTATTATTATTATTATTATTATATCTAGCTATTATTAACGCACTTCAACGTATTCGTAATAAAAGTGCTATCAGCTATCACAATAAGAAGGGTGATAAGAATTAATCTAACTTGGCTGCTATTTGGGATAGTTAAAAACCACACAAGTCATATCGATCTGCAGAATAGTAAGACATTAATCATTGTAGTAAAATGGAATATACACCAGAATAACTTGCATAGATTTTATTTGGAATAAAAAGTTAGGTTTATTTAATGAATAACTGTTGCAGTACATGTTATTTTAGTATTCATCCTTAAACCTGTAATTACCGGTACTATTTCCAGTACATAAGTTACTGCAAGTCTTTATTAAGTTTAATAACTGTTTTTTTCTTTCACTCGCATCATCTGTCATAGATTTATATTACCAGTAGACCTCCATATTAGGATCATGTCTTTGAAGTAGGTAGGCCCTAGGCCTACCAATGTTACAAATAATGGTGACGAATCGTTATTCAGTCTAATTGTCGCCCCTGAAACAGTATATACATCGGAATTTGATTGTTTAATTGTTATTGTTGATTTAAATTTTTACCTGTACATTAATATATGCAAATGACTAATTAGGTCCTAATTTATATTCTTCAGGTTATATAGATATTGTTACCGTAAAGTGGGGTGACTTTGAATGCTGAGGTGACTTTGAACAGTAATTTAGCGCCTTTCTAAATTAAATGCTGTACCCAATTGCGAAAAAACTGTTTAAGTTGTCAATAAATTAGTTCAGTTTTTTCGCAATTGGGTACAGCATTTAATTTAGAAAGGCGCTAAATTACTGTTCAAAGTCACCTCGGCGTTCAAAGTCACCCCACTTTACGGTACCTGAAAAAAGTTAGTCAGTTACAAACATAGGCCTATCTTAATGTTGGCAGGAGAGCTTTCAACTATTTCATAGCTTATTTATTAGTCATTAAAAGAAATTGATCACATTCGAATGTTTTTATCCAAGACCATTCATTTTTACTTGTTTTTAATGGCTCTCAGCGTTATAGTTATCAAGATTTGAACATTTACATTCATTCATTCGCTTACCAAATTTTGAGTTACAGGACATAAACATTTTACATCACCATCATCATCAAATTACAGCTATAACTATAGACCAGCTGTCCTTACCTGACGTACATGTTGCTAAGAGAACTACAATTTATTGCAGTCATTCAGAGAATTTCATTGTTTTGGGCAATTCTTATTTGGAACCATTATTACTTGTTCATCACTCAAAAACATAGGTCTTGCCTACTAGTTTTTTTGATATGGTCAGTTATGGAATTCATATTAATTTTAAAACCATTGACTTATACTGTATAAAACATACACATTTTATCGCATCATCATTAGCACCATCTCCACCACCACCACCACTGCCACCACCCACCACCAATGTCCTTGCTGCCACTACTGTCTCAGTCACCATCACTGCCATTGCTGCTTATGTTGTCATTGTCACCACAACCACCATCACAACTTTTTAAACTTGTGTTGTAGTGAAGCTTTCACCAGTTACATAAGCAAGTGGAAGATAGTTTTTCGTATTTTATCGGCTATGAGTTACTGTTGTTACCAGAAAAAATGTAGGCCTGTTCTCAAACAGAATTCATGTTGATAAGAAAAAGTTCTAGGGTGCTATTCATAGACATTTCGCAGCACGTGCAACGAGCGTACTAAGCTAGCCCCGGCTATCCACTGGTTACTAGTACAGAATTAAAATCATATCCTATCGCTAACACTGGTTTATGAATACGAAAAACGCTGGTCATCCACCGGAAGCCCACGCTAAAAATGTCTATGAATACGGCCCCTAGTCATTTACTGTAAATTAGTACCAGTACTGGTAATTGATGGAAATTTATATTACTTTTGAAAGTTCGTGTTAATCATTTTTACATAATTTTGATGATTGTTAAGGACACAGTCTAGCCTAATTCTGAAAATTCAAATATAGAATGTGTCAAACATAAGAGACTGTCACTTCTGCTGTTTCTCAGTATTAGTCTAGCAAACAGATCACTGTTCCTCACAGATAACATTCTTTGCCATTTCACGGCCGAGAATCTGGCAAATGAACTGTCGCGTAACTAGTGAATTATTTTTTTAAGGAAGGAGAGAGAATCATACCTGAATTTCTGAGCAGTTGCTAAAAATGTTCTCCATTAGACCTACGTTTTATATACATATTGTGATGAAGTTCTGGACACTCTTCCTGTATCTCATCTTATTAGTAGCCTATAGTGCTAGTATATTAGCCATGTTATTAATTTTTAATTGGTTTATTTTACAACACTTTATCAGCTACGATGGTTATCTAGCATCTGAGTGAAATGAAGGTGATAATGCCAGCAAAATGACTCCAGAGTCCAGCACTGAAAGTTACCCAGCATTTGCTTGTAACGGGTTGAGGGAAAATCCCAGCAAAAACCTCAACCAGACAATTTGTCCCAACCAGAATTTGAACCCTGACATACTTGTTTCACAGACAGACATGCTAACCGTTACTCCACAGCAGCAAACTCAGTGTTATTTCATCCCTATTAATATTTATACATGGGTCATTCAGTAATTAGTGGCAACATTTGAATTAACAACGAAGAAAACATTTTTGAAACCGTCACATTGTTCCAATGCTCAGAAGTAATCTCCTCCAACATGAAGAACCCGCCTCCACACCTCAGGGAGACGACGGATGCCATCCACAGCGTCTTGTTGTACTAATCTTCGAACAGACTGCTCTACTGCTGCTATAACTGCCTGTCTGGTTCTAAAGCAGACTCCTCTAAGTAGTAATTTCATTTTCGCGAAAAGATCAAAATCACATGGACTCATATCTGGGGAGGATGCTCCAGAATTTCCCAGTTCCATCTGCGAAGTAAATTAACCTCAGGGGCAGCTATGTGAGAGCAAACACCATCATGTAGCACAGTAGGATGAGAATTTAGGAGATTTGGACATTTACGGCTCACAGCTGGTCGTAAATGCTGTTCCAGAAAGTAACTAATATGCACCATTTACATGATTTCCTTCAGGAACTGAATGAGTGGCAAAGACACCGTCAAAATCATAAGCAACAATGAACATGACTTTAAGTGGATCCTGTTCTTGCTGATACTTTTTTGGCCGTGGGAAATCATTGTGCCACCACTCATTTGATTGTCTCTTCAATTTTGGTTGGTTGCATCGAACCCAGGTTTCATCTAAAGTTATGATATGTCGAAGGAAACGCTTTCCTTCACGTCCCTAGCGTTCTAAGTGCAATCTCGCTGTTTCCATTCTCTGCCACATGTTTTCCTCTTTAAAATTGTGTGGAACCTATCGAGCACAGATTTTCCTCATCTTTAACTTCCCTTGCTAGTTCAATACAAGTCCAACAATGGTGTTTTTCCAACAGTGCTCTTACAGCGTTCATATGCACATCATCACTTACTGATTGCAGTCTGCCAGCTCCATGTTTTTGATGAACATCTTCCCTCCCCTTGCGAAATGCATGTGCCCACCTAGCTGCTGTATGATATGGTGAAGTCTCTCTACCATAAGGTTCTAGTAATGCTGTATGGCATTGTCGAACGTTCTTGTCTCTTACAATCTCAATTTTAATTAAGCATCTTTGTTTGTATTTGCTAAACTTTTAGACCACTACAGATAAGTCTACAAATTAAACTCACTACAAATATCTTATAAATGAGATTGTCTTAAAACTCACAGATAATACATATCAGATGCTCTTCTTTCTCCTTGTTATCAGCTTGCATCATTTACCGCTGATAGCGCCACATACAAACACTGTTGCCACTAATTATTGAATGACCCATGTATAGTGAATTTATGCCAGTCATCTTCTCGATAAGGAGGCATGATGGTTTGTAATGTGCTGAATGGAGAGAGACATTCAAAATGACTGCAAACTTGGCCTCTGTGTGACGTATTCCAGGTGGAAACCAGGACAACAAGCACTGCAGAAGATGCAGTGAGATTGAAACCCTGCCGCATATCCTAGGTTTCTGCCTCTTTAGTGAAAAACTTTGTAATGACAGTAATAATGTCCACACCTGTGGAGTAACGGTCAGCGCGTCTGGCCGCGAAACGAGGTGGCCCGGGTTCGAATCCCGGTCGGGGCAAGTTACCTGGTTGAGGTTTTTTCCGGGGTTTTCCCTCAACCCAATACGAGCAAATGCTGGGTAACTTTCGGTGCTGGACCCCGGACTCATTTCACCGGCATGATCACCTTCATCTCATTCAGATGCTAAATAACCTAGATGTTGATACAGCATCGTAAAATAACCCAATAAAATAAAAAAAAAACGACAGTAATAATAACGTAGATATTTATCACCACTGCACTATGAGAGGAAGGCTTTACGATTTTTGGAGAAATTTACGGACTTGCTAAGAATGGGAGCACTAGAAGGCTCTACATGCTTGTTATAAAAAGCCATCTGAGAAAAAAGATTACGTCTTGAATCCCACCCCAGATCACATATAGATTGTTCATTCCTATGTTAAAATCGGTTGCACTTTGAGGAGAATAACTGCCAGGATCGCCACCTGTCTGCCATAAACAAACACGAGATGGCAGTACAGTCGCTAATGCAATTCAAATGGGAGTTATGACGTGACTCCTTATGTAACAACTAGATGACAGCATAGTAAACCTGACAAAAGTTGTTACTGTCAAAGCCTATAACGCAACCAATCTGGGTATATATGATCTAGGATCCCACAGTACAGTTTGAATTCTGCAAGACATGTGTAAGGAGAAGAGAGAAATTTTACAAACGCTGTTATGAACTTGATGGCATTGAGGTTATAGGGTTCATGGTTGGTGTTTGTGAGGCACAACAACAAGTTTACTGTACAAACACAAAAAAAAAAAAAATTCGGGTTGTGCAACAAATTTCTGCAAGAACTGGCAATTAAGGCCATAAGAGGTTCCATTTCCATCCTTAAGAACCACTTGTATAGCAATGGCATTCATTGAACTTTTGATTCACTTTTTTCTTCTTTCTGACTCTTTTGCAAAACATAGTTTTCAAATATTCCACCCTTTGTGTAACAAAGTTATTTATTTGAAAATTGACTTTTTCGCTTAAAATAATTTTTTTTTAACATTGCATATTTTGTCGATTTTTCTCCACAGTCATTGCTGCCACAACTGTCATTAACATTTCCTGCTTTTTGTTTCGGTTTATAAATGGATAGTATAGTTCCACAGTCTAGTATATAGAGTCGCGAAGCTCAATACGTAGTAAATATGCAAACATTAGATAGTTGCTCACCACTAGGATCGCTAATATCGCCTCATTACAGGCAATGCAAAATAGTATCGTCACAGTCTATTGTTTCTAGCACCCTCAAAACTCAAGCTTCGTGACTGTATACAGTAGACTGTGATAGTTCTATGATAAGTGACTTTTTTTTTTCTTTCTCCCTCTTTTGCAAAAATATTTTTTACAATTTCACCCAAATTCAAAAAATTGTAACTATGTACTGATATGTCTAGTATTATTTCTTTCCCATGTTTAGAGGGAGATTATAAAATCAAAATTAATAATATAACAATACAGTGTTTCGATGGAAATTGGAAATTTATCCTTTGAATAGGTGGAAAAATTTAAATACTGTATCTTGGAGCAACAGTAACAAATATAAAAGACACTCAAGAGGAAATTGAACGTAGAATATGGGAAATGCCTGTTATTATTCAGTTGAGAAGCTTTTATCATCCAGTCTCTGTGCTGAAACTTCAAACTTAATTTTCTAATTAATCTTTCATTTAATCACAAAGTGTAATATAGGTTTTCTATTCATTTCAGCGTACCCTATCATCCCTTTCAATTTCCAAGGTTATTTCACTTTCATTCTGTATATGAAATTGAGGTGTTTCAGCTTTTAGAGCATATAAAAGTATATTTTGTTATTTTTGTTTCACAATCCGGTGCTTAAATCAAGATAAGTATAGAGAAAGTCGGAAAAATGGTATGCAGAAGAAATGAAGACAGTGAAACACATTACAGTTATATTTTATTTATTGCAATCTGACAACATGTAGACAGTGCACTGTTATCAGTAAATCTTTGTGGACAATTCTGCGGCAGTCAACAAAGCACTCTATAATTAAATGCACTGCTGATCCTGTGATGTTGAAAGGAGTTTTTCGTCATTTAAAGAGATTCTTATGGACGATAGAAAAAGTTTGTTTCGTAACAGTTTAGAAAAATAAATGAAGTTATGTCTTAATATTCTTATGTATAATAGAAAAACCGTCAATAATAGCAAAAATAAAACATGCACACCGACTCAAATGTGCATTTTCATTCCCAAAACTGGGCGACGTATTCTTCATCCTTGTGCATCTCTGATACAGTCCAGATTTTTTTTCTCTCTCTGCATCTCTCAATTAATGTTTCGTCAAACATGTTTGTTTATTTATTTATTTATTTAAATTTAAATATACAAAATAAAGAATATAATTACAAACAAGAGAAATAGAAATAAAATAATACAATCAATATAAAAAAGGAGATACAGTAGTATTAACAAAATTTGAGACCGAATGAGCAGCGCTCGTGTTCGGTCGCAGTTCAGATATAATATTAATAGGCCTATAAGAGAATATAAAATAAAATAAAATAGGAAATAAAATTACAGTTACAGAAATTATATAATACAATATTAATATAAGAGAAATATAGAAAATAATAAAAAAATAAATAAATAAATAAAATGAAATAGGAACTAAAATTTAAATTACAGCAGCAATGGAATTATATAATATAATATTAACACTAGAGAAGAATAATATCGCAAGTGAAAAGTAGGACAATATATATATTTCAAAATTATAGAATACAAATATAATATAGGTTGATTAGTTCATATACATAGGCTATAAATTTCATTATTACTTTTCTTCTATAGCATGTACACTTACACTGTTTCAGTTTCTATTATTTTTTTTAGTAAATATAACAATCTGAAGAACCATGCACAAGCAATCTGCGAACTGAATAATCCAGACAAGAATAATAATCGGCAATTTACTGTACTTTCCTTATCTTTTGCATAACAAACCCAGTAAAAATTAAAATGTGCCAGAGAAAAGTAGCACAAAGTAATGCAGAAATTATTTACGGGAAGTTACAAAATGGTTAGCAGATATTAGCCAAAGTGTCAGTTATCTTTTGCTGTGGTTCAAGTAGTAGCATATCCAGCTAACATTGTAGAAGACCTACATTGACACCTGGCAGAGGAGAGTTTTATCTTTCTTCTATAAAACTGGACATGTGTCCCTTGTCTTTAGTTACTTGTCTGTAAAGTTATCATAAGTAACAGGGCCTAATGGTCTTGTACCATGTTGTCTCCATGAAGAGCTTGCGGCAGTGTCTGACCAGGTAGCAGGTTCGTGCAGCCACTAGTTATTTCAGGCATGTCAGAAATCAGACTCTAAATGTGCAGTTACGTGTGCGGATCACCGGTCTGTGCAGGTTGCATCAATCAAGCGTTGCTCTTACCCGTTCTTAGCTGGAGGGGTGTACAATAATCTATTCTGTGCTTCTAGGGTTGGATTAAATAGACATTTGGACATTATAAACATAGATAGCAGAACGAAAAAAACACAGTTATTATCAGTGCCCGTATTTGACAAAGTAGTGGTTGATGCGATATCACACAGATGGAGACGCCTTTCTTGATCAAATTGTGACTGGTGATGAGACCTGGGTGTCTCACAACACAAAGTAGTGGTTTGTAAAGCATAATTTATTAATATGATTTTTATACAGTATTTGAAGAAAAAAAAAAATTGCAATAATTTCGAAACAACAAGAAACGAACAAGTATTTCATTTTACGCAGTAGATACTAATTATTTTAAAGTAATACACTCTACTCTTTCATTGTTCGTCAAGCATTATTATTTACTGTGACCATTGGTGCACAAATGTTGAAGAAAATATTATACTCCCAATTAATTACATGCAGTAGGACATTGTGAAGTTTTTACACTGAAATCATTTCTTTGTTGTATGTCAATATAAATTAATATTAATATTAATAAATATAAATTAAGCTTAGAATTTAAATTCACATATAGATTATTTGAAAACTTTGAGAGCAAGTATCGAAAAGTTGGGAGCGTTACTCAAAGAAATTAAAAGTGTAGTTCACAAGCTGTGAAGCGATGATATTCTCTTTATGTCAGATTTCAAAATTTATTAATATAAGTATATTGACTTAATATTGTGATGTGAGGTGGAAAATTTGCCATTATATATTTTTCCAGAAAATTTTTCCGCCTTGCAAATAGTTGTTTTCTTCTCTCCTTACAACCTCAAGAGCCTCACATGTATTCCTAACTATATTCTCATCACTTACCAGTTTATGAAATGAAAGTCGTAAGTCGTCTAACCTTTGATGGCCGTGTTAGTACATACTCCAAAACAACGCCATTGTCAAGGTCGTTTTGCCGTGAGAGTACTGATTAAGAAATAAGCGCTGGCAATATCATATTTTGAGAACTTTACTAATCTGATCTAAATTGTCACCTCACAACACTATTACCTCGACATAGGCTGATGAAAGCCTTTCGTTTTAAAATAATTATTATTGTTGGCTGAGGAAAACATTATAACAATTATGTTATATGATTCGTAATTTCTCTTCTCCGTTATCTGTGAACTCCTCACTTTATTTATCATAACTCATTCACAGAGACAGCCAAATCGGCACTCGTACTGAAACTGTGTTACTGAAACAAAAGCTGCTGCAGGTATTGTATAGCCCTGTCACGTTCCCCTCCAAGGCGATTCACTCCCTACAGGTAGGGGAATAGAAAGTGCACATCGCACAGAGACAGTTGCACAATGTGCGCGACTGCACAATGTGCAGGGTTTTGACATGCCTGAGTTATTTGATATCATGATGATGTTAATTTCTGCACATAGTTCCCTTCATGACTATTTATTCTTTGACAACTGCGTTAAATGTACTTAATGTCTCAATGATGGGTATGCACTCTAGCTTTCGTAACACTTCATTACGAGTAATTCTGTGCTTTGGCAGTTGCTCATGCAGTGCAACCACCGTTTGTTTCTGTGTATTTTTCATGCAAGCACATCAAAGGACTCTTGCTGACAACAATCTATACACAGGGAACCATTTTGCAGCTTTGTTGCAATTTTCTTCTATTCTTTCTTTCTTTCTTTTGTTTCTCATTCTTTTCATCGTCCTCCAACATCTTAGGTAGGCAACTAGGAGAGTGGCTCATGTTTCGTTTTATATTAAAAAATCTTTCTAAGCGGCAAAGGCCTGTTCTTATCCTTACTATGGTACAGCCTCTATGTCACTGTTCACAATTAATAAATTACTACATCTTTTCCAGTTGTATTTCATAAATTATCAAATGTATTTAGGTATTTCAGATAAGTCAATTTAATTTCAGAAGTTATCAATTGTACGAGGGGGATCCAGGAAATAACGACTGTTTTGTTGTAATAATTAACAAAAAAAAATATTTATTTGAAAAAACAAAGTCTGCTACATAACTGAAGCTTCCTTTACTTCTCTACATAATCACCACCTACATTTAAACATTTGTCGTATCTGTTCACTAGCTTTATAATTCCCGTGTTATACTCCTCTGCCGCCAGTTCATTAAGCCAGATGGTCACTGTCTTCTTCAACTCTTCATCACTTCCAAAACGCGTACCACCCAGAAAGTCTTTCAGCTTAGTGAAAAGGTGAAAATCGCTAGGAGCAAGGTGTGGACTATAGGGCGGATGATCAAAGATTTCCCAACCGAATTGATCCAGCAATTCTCGAGTTGAAGCAGCAGTGTGCGGACGGGCGTTGTCGTGAAGAAGCACAACTCCTCTCGAAAGCATTCCTCGTCTCTTGTTTTGGATGGCTCGCCGTAGTTTTCATAAAGTCTCACAATAACGATTTGCATTGATCGTAGTGCCTTTTGGCATGAAATCCAGCAAAAGAACACCTTTGCGATCCCAAAAGACAGTAGCCATGACTTTTTGTGTTGAGAGAGTCTGTTTGAATTTTCTCGGTTTCTTGGGTGATGAGGGATGATGCCACTGACGTGGTTAGCGCTAGGTCTCTGGGGTGTTGTGAGACATCCAGGTCTCATCACCAGTCACAATTTGATCAAGAAAGGCGTCTCCATCTGTGTGATATCGCATCAAGAATGTCAATGCTGAGGCCATTCTCTGAGTTTTGTGTTGGTCACTCAGTTGCTGTGGAACCCATCGTGCACAGATTTTGTGGTAGCCAAGATGTTGCGACACAATTTCACCAAGCAAAGAACGAGAAATGTCAGGAAAGGCAATATGCAATTCGTCGAGTGATGTGCGCCTGTCTTGCAAGATTCTGTCGTTCACTTTAGTCTTCAGGTCTTCTGTGATGAGTGATGGGCGACCGGGTCGAGTTTCATCGTGGACATTTGTTCGCCCATTGTTGAACATTTCGCACCATTTTCTCACATTTCTTTCATTCATTACAGTATCACCATACACTTCTTTCAATTGCCGGTAAATTTCTGCAGGTTTCAAATGTCTGACATTCAAAAATCGAATCACACTCCTCACCTCACAGTCGGCGGGATTATCAATCACGTCGTTCATTTTGAAGTAACACAAAATGCACAATGGCGACTTGTTGCAACCAGTACTCACAACATTATGAGAACACATGTTAAGGAAGCCAGTTGACCTTCAAACAAGGAAGGGGAGTCAGCTGCGCGGCGGGTATGCGCGAACGGTCGTTATTTCCTGGATCCCCCTCGTATTTCAGATGGTATCAAATGTATTTCAGAAAAAAAGCAATGCATTTAAAATTACATAAACCCGAGTCACACGGGGATAGTTTACAGGAGTCAAGTGCTTGAAGTCTCTAAACTTGATGCTATATTTGTGATCACACGGAGACATTAAACTTGAAACCATGCTTGAAAAAAAAGCATATGCTGAATGTTGTATTCGTAGTGGTGTTTGAATTCTTGTATTCTGTTATAGTTAATAAAAATCAATAGTGAACTAGCATTTTTAGTTTGGTGAAACTGAAGATGCCACCAGCACATATTAAAGCATGTGTGCAGCTAATTGGCGCCTTGTTATTTTCGAAACCTTGTTCCATGACTTCACTGACTAGTTTCTGGAATAATAATTCCCGCTGTTTTTTTTTAGGTATTCTTTGTTACGTATATTCCATACAAGTTCATACTTCTCATACACTTCCAAAAACTTTATGATATCGTTGGAATTCCTCTTAGGGGCGCTCATTATTAGTTATTATTAATTTACTTCGACAATAGGCCTAAAACTACAAACTTTCTACTTGCCAAGTTGCTACAAGTTAGCATTCACATGAGGTGGAGAAAAGTTGGTCACGTGACAGGAAAGTGGACACAAAAGTTGATGGGTCGTCAACTTAAATTCTGCTTGATCGCCAAGTCACAACTTGACTGTCTCGACCTTATCACACGGGAAAGTTGAAGGAAAGTCGACTTGCTCCAAGCACTTGACTCATGTAAACTATCCCGGTGTGAACTAGGCAATAGTCACTTTTATTTCACAAAATAACAAATGTAGGTCTACTTGAGATTTTAAGATATATTTAAAAGAAAGGAAAATGGATTTAAAAAATCCTCAACTGTATTGCATTTTAGCATCCGACAGGCATATTCTCCATAGCTAAAGCTGCAGCTTGATGCTGTGTTGTACTGCAAGAGCACAATCACCACCAACAATATTGTGTGTGTTGCTTCATCAATTTTACTCTCTACAGTAGGTAAATTAGCCTACAACACCAGGAGCTATGACGTCAGGAATTCCAAGATGGTTTTTACGTACGTCTTCACTTTACACCAAATGATCTCGATTGGATTTACCATTGGAGAATAAGGTGCCAACCGTAACTTCTGAAATACAATTGACAAATCTGAAATAAAATTGGTACTATCTGAAATTGAATTGACTAATCTGAAATACAAATGATACTATCTGAAATTAAATTGACAAATCTGAAATATAATTGATGTGTTCTGAAATATAATTGCTACTATCTGAAATACAACTGGAAAAGGTGTAGTTCTAATTAATTGACTTAGGCATCAGGGGCATCATTTCAGTTTTTGTTTAGGGAGGGGCAGGATCTGTTTTAGAGAAGACTGTAGTATAGGGTATAGTGCAAGGTGTACTCCATATTTCCTTTAAAATGTACTGGACAATAAATAATCATCTCTCTATCCACTATAGATGTTCTACACAGAGTTCCACCATCATTTTCTCCAGAAAAAAAAAAAAAGGTGTGTGTGCGTGCGTGTGTGTTTTTTTTTCCCCACGTTCTGACCTCCAACATGTGCTTGCCATTGGAATCATTAACAAGCCATTCACACGAAGAATTTAATTTTTGAGATGCAGTAACTTGTGCTCAGTGTTCAGACTGGTATTCACTTTTGATTATGAGTGACTTATTATGCAGCATGGCGGAAACTGACTAATTCTTCAGTAAAAAGCACGAAGTAGGAAAACTTTTGAAAATTGGTGGAAAACAAGTAGTTCTTAACACCTTCAGGAATTTTGGGGGCAGGGGGAATATCTCAGGTTAAATGTAAATGCTGAAATAGTACAGCCAAGATACTTCAATGTATGAACCTGTTCTATTATTTCTGGGTCTATCATTATTTTAACTCTTCGTTGATGCTTTCCATGCATGGCCATTGATTTTGTCTTTCTAGTAGAAATTTTCATATTCTACATCTGTAATATTCTATTTAATGTAGTAACATTTGTCTGTAGGCTGTCTTCAGAGTTTGCCATTAAGACCTGGTCATCTGCAAACATGACTGTAGTTATGTAATTATTATTGCCCAGATATATGCCATTTGGAGTCGTCATTTTCCTATCTTGTAGTATTTTATTGATGTATAAATCAAACAGCAAAGGTGATAACTCACATCTCTGTCTTAGGTCTTAATTTACCACGAGGGGCTTTCCATTTTTGTTAAACATAATACTGGTTGAATCATATAATGATTTAATAACATTTACCAAGTTTGGGGGTAAATTATATTCATTCAAGATGTTCCATAATTTTTGTCATAGGACTCTATCATATGCCTTCTCTTAAAAAAAACAATAAATAAGTCGGCAAATTAAATTCTTCACGCTTTTTTATTTTACAATCTGTTTTATTGTAAAGACTGCATCGATGCAAGACCTCCTTTCCTAAATCCACATTGGGGTTCTTACAATATTGGTTCGACTAAAGGTTGCAATTTATTTTTAAGTATTGTTGCATAAATTTTGTAAACAGAGCTCATTAAGGCTATATCTCTATATAATTTTCGCATTTATTTCTCTAAGTTTTCTTGTGGATATTAATAAATAATTTTTGACACTTTCCAATTGTCTGGGATACGTCCCATGCTCCATATATCGTTTAAGAGTTGTATAAGTTACGTCTATTTTTGAGTTTTGTGCTTCCATATTTAAACAATTTTACATTCAATCCATCTATTCCTGGAGCCTTTCTGTTCTTTAGTGTTGTCAATGCATTTTCTAATTCCATCGTAGTAATTGTATTCCATTTGTTTGTAACTGTTGTATCTGTATAATATGGATCTCTCTGATTATCTAATAATGTTTTGTAGTAGTTCGTCCATTCCTCGGTTGAGATGGTTTCAGTCTTTGTCTTATCTCTCTCTTCTGATCTTACGTTCTTAAAGATTTTAAATCCAAATCTTTGCAGTCCTGTAATGTCGTGTTCCAACCTTTTAATGAATTCTTCCCAGCTCTTTATATTTGCTTCCCTTGAGAGTTCACGCACAATAGCTCGCTTTCTTTTGTATTCAATATAGTCCTCATTTCTCTTGCTGTTAAGCCACTTTAAATATGTTTTCTTTTTATCCTCAACGGCCTCTTTGAGTTCTTCATTCCAAATCTTCAGTGTGCATGCCTTTCTTTTCCTTTGAGACCCTAAAACTTCTGTTGCAGTCTTAAGGTACGATCACACGTCGCTACTTTTGCAGCGCTGCAGTACAAAAAACTGCGCAACTCTTGTACTGCGACATGTGAACAACGGTGCAACCCGAAAAGTAGCGGCTGCCGAACCTGCTGCCCGCTACTTTTCCATGCTGCGCGCAACTTAAAAGTAGCGACGTGTGAACAGGGTTCTCAGTGTTGCAGCCGCAGCATTTTTGATATCGGTTTTGTTGAAACTTTTGCTGCGGTTGCAACCAGTGTTACCACCCAAATGTGTCAATGATACTTTTATTGTTTGGATATATTTTAATGTTAAATGTGATGAAAATAAATTATTTGTAACAGTTATTAAATACACAACACAGTCTGAGCATAATTGGTGACGATATAATTCATTTTTTAAATTTTCCGTAGCATAGTTCCAAACAGGAGGGTTGTCAACATTGATTACGTGAATATATTGTTGGTTATCATTTAAGTATATAGGCGTTTTTAAAAGCTTTATAGTAAAAATAATGCCAATTTCTGAATACTAGATACGACAGAAAAGCAAATAATAGATAAGGAAGCTTTCGCACGAGTTTCTTAAGAATGCGAACATAACCACAAAATGTATATTGAGAAGTCAACACGGAGATGGGAACCTGCAGCATGACTGCGGCTGCAAAAGTAGCGCCTTGCATGTGAACAGACTTGCAACTTTTGCAGCACTCGAGTTGCGCAGCACGAAAAGTAGCATGCAGCACGCTACTTTTGGCTTACGTGTGAACATGACATGCAACTTTTGCAGCTGCAGTACAAAAGTAGCGCTGCAAAAGTAGCGATGTGTGACCGTACCTTTACTGATAGCTATTTTAATATGCAGCTAGTCTATATTAATATCTCCAGTCTTACCTTTTAAATGGGTGTCTAATCTCTTTTTATATAGATCTTTGATGCTTGGTTGTTCTAACAATTGTTTCTTAAATCTTAAATCGTCAGTTTCTATTGCTTTTCTTTTCTTTACGAATTTCTTCGGTAATCATTTTGCAACATACTAAATAATGATCTAACAGCTTCTGCTCTATAATTTTTCTGTATTAGGAATGCTGAAGATGTTTATTGCTGTGAAAATTTCATCTATTTGCAGCATTAAGATGCAGTAGCTTTTTATATGAAGAAAGTTAAAAATTAATTCTGCATTAGTGTTGTAGGCGTAAAGTATGTAGCCTTTGAGTTGATATTCAGTAGATGTATATAGTTGAGTGAAGGAAGAAGCGAAAGAATTTTGAAGGGACTCTTTGTATTTCTGAATAAGGATTAAAGTGATTGATTTATTTATTGAACAGGATAAACCAGCAGACGTGGAGGACGAGCAGCAGGCAGGACAAGGGGAAGGGGCTGGTTCAGATGAGGAGGCTGTTGACGCATTGCTGGGAGAACCAGCTCACCATGCTCGCCGGCCCATGAATGCATTTCTCATCTTCTGCAAACGACATCGTGGAGTTGTGAGAGATCGTTATCCTCATCTTGAAAATCGTTCCATTACTAAGATATTGGGCGAATGGTGGGCAAATCTTGAACCCTCAGAGAAAGCATCATACACAGAACTTGCACGTCAGGTTAGTTACAGTAAATTATGTCCTCTTAATTAATGGACCGAGACACCTGTATATTTATCTTGATATTATGAATATTTAATGTCCTTGAATATGAAATAATGTTCTTAGTGGCCTTGTAGTTAATGTGCTTTCTGTTGGACCTAAATATTTCAAGTTCAAACGGTGCTGTTTCGGTGGATTTACTGCTACTTACAGACCTGTTACTAAATCTACGTATTACTCTGTGAAGAGATTTATTAAATCTACATACTTAGACTTCAACAAACAATATTTGATAACTCAATCCCAAGGGAAAAAATGGAACTCTCTGCATCAAAATCCACAGTTAATTCCCGATTTACCACGAAAATCGTCTGTAGCTGCATTTAGATTGGCAACAGGCCATGATTGTTTGGCCAAACACCTGAATAGAATTGGAATATATCAGTCCCCTAACTGCCCATTGTGCAACTCAAACCAAGAAATGGATTCGGAACACCTCAAAATCTGTGCTTCAGTGTCTAGTCATGATAATATCTTTGAAAAATATTGGAGTGCAAGAGGTCAAATGACTTTATTGTCAAATGCCTGGCATTAGAAAACAACAACAAAATCTTAAGAGGTTACATACACCTTCCAACATTAAAATTGTTTTATATTATAAATTTTATTCCTCCATATCTTAAGCCTTAATAGGTTACATACACCTTCCAACATTAAAATTGTTATATATTATAAACTAGCTGTACCCGTGCACTCCGCTGCACTTGTTAGAAATAAATGTAAAGTAATTACATAATTAAAATAGGACATCTGGTCCAGAGAACATTCGTATTTGATAGAAGGATAAATCGTTTAATATGTCACTTAATTTAAATTGTATTTAAATAATTAAAATGCGATCATTTTGGTCCAGAGACCACTCATTTAGTGGAATGATAATTCCTTTAACATCTTTCTTAATTGTTATTACATGCAAGTAATTAAAATATGATCATTTGGTTCAGAGAACATCCGTTTTTGTTGCAATTTGGTCCCATCAAAATTTTTCTTGGACTGAAACGTATCAGAAATCATTTTTAAAGAAACGTTTGTTATGTAACATTTTTCACAAATTTGGATTGTTGTTGTCCAAGGCCCCTTATAGACGAAGTCATTTGTTTTTATTTAATTGCAGCACCTTAGATGGCGTTATTTTAATTTTAAAACTCATTTATCTCATTAAATATCAGTCCTATCAAAATTTTGCATAGAATAAAACTTACCGGAAATCATTTAAAAAAAACGTTTGTTGTGTAACATTTTTCAAGAAAATTAATAATAAGGGAGATATTTCCATTTATTTAATTCAAGCCCCCTTATAACACCCCTTTTAATAAAGTATTTTGAATGCCATATAGCCTAAAATCGAAGTTACAACGAACTTAATTTTTTTAGATAAAAAATGGAGCATTTTAATAATAAAAAAAAAAAAACAAATTATTCCAGAAATCCCACGTAAATCTGCAGTAGCAAAATTCAGACTGCTTACAGAACACGATTATTTGGCCAAACACTTGGATAAAATAGGAATTTACACAAATCCAAATTGCCCTCTATGCAACAAAGAAGAAGAAATGACTGAAGATCATCTACAAACCTGTGAAGTTCTACCTGATGAATCCACCACAGAGAAATATTGGAGAGCAAGAGTGCTAATGGCTTCTTTGCCAAAGCCCGGCATTAGATAACAACAACAACAATGAACTTAATTTATATGCCAATTTTCATATAAATCGGTTCAGCCATTATCACGTGAAAAGGTAACAAACATACCGACAGAAAGACAAACAAAAATAAAAAAAAAAGCGATTTTCGGTTTCAGGATAGTTAATTATACATGTTAACACCAATTATTTTTGGAAAATCGAAAATTACCAGAAAAATTTTGGCTACAGATTTATTATTAGTATAGATTTTATTCCCCCAAATCTTAAGCCTTAATAGGTTACATACACCCTGAATAAAAACTTTTTGTAATTGTGAATTTTAAAATTTTAATTTTGTTATTTGTACAAAACTGCTCTTGAAAATATTACTCCCAATATCTTTAACATTTTTTTGTAATTCTATTTTTGCCTTAAAGATAACATTGATTTTAACAATCCCTAGATCAGTGGTTAAAATATCTACACAGCAAGAGAAAGAGAATGTTTTTTTTTCTTCATATATTTAAATTTTTTTTTAAATTTGTCATCAATTTTTTTTCTTCTGAATTTTTGTCAAAGATAGGTTAAAGGCTGAGCTACAGTGTTGATCTTACTAAGAAAATGGACCAGCCAAAATTTCATGCACTTATCTAAAAAATGGTGGGAGATATGATTTGAACGGTTTTAAAAAGTACAGTTCTGAGAAAATAAGTGGTAGTTTGCATGGCAAGACATTTTAATACAAAACTTGATCAGTTTTATAGATATTTAAAAGTATCTTTCATAGATATAAAGCTAAAAGTTCATATTAAATTACTGCAAGAAAAATCAATATTTTTTTACAGTTCTGAGGAAATAAGCCATGCACTTACAGATTGCTGGCTGGTATTGCGGCTTGAACTATATCATGGTGTAAAAAACGAACTTTTTGGAAGAACATTTCTTACTTCGAGTTCATAGATGAAAACAAGACTCACCAATATCACCATACTTTTACTTCGTAATATTCACCGTTATATAATGATGGATTTTGAGGACAACTTCTGTAACAGGAAGTAAAATATCTTTTTATCTTTCTTTGTTCAAAATACTGTAAACTTAAATATTAAATACAATTTTCATCATCGTGGATTGAAGGTGGATTCTCAGTGTCCTTTCGTCTGACATTTTAACAACAGAATGTAGATATTTAAAAAACTATAATAAAAATGAAATGATGTACTTTTCCTAACATACACTGCTTAGTGCCATAAATCAGTTTATCAAAACCTACGAATTCTTGTGCAAGATGCAACAGGTGTTGTAATTTAGTATATGTGAAGATTGGCAACACTTGTCAATTTAAACACCAGTGCTTGTGGAATCAATAGCTGCCAGTCTTTGTTTTCTTTTTATTAAAGGTACTGCTTTAATTTGAACAGTATAATTGATATGCATTGTAAATTTACAACTGAGCACCATGTGTTTTTACTTCATAATTGGTTGTGTTATTATAAAAACAGTACTACTTTTAAATACATTTTCTGAGAAGTTCCCTGGTTTTATTCTGCCCACAAGACAAACGCACTGTTATGTTTGAAGGGACAGGTAATATAGTGGATGCTCTTCGATGTGGTGCCTTAAAAGTGTTACAGCGGAAGAAATCAAGAGTTGGTATTATGTTTTGTTCAGAATTCACATAAATGAAGTAGGAAAGTGTCTGCAGAGCCTGAAATTAAAAAAAAAAGTATAAGACCCAAGTTACAGATCTCATATATCTGTGTCTCTGTGCAACATCACAGTTTGTGGTGAGGGGGAAGAGAGATAACAAGTTTGCAATAGTTTTTAATGCTCTAACGCACACGACCAAGGTAAGCCATTTTCAGTTTGCCACTCATCTGCAGAAATATAATAGAAGAAGTGTAAAAGGCCTTAAATTCAAGCCATACTAGCCCAAACTTCTGCATGCCAAATCTACGTATTACTCTGTGAAAAGATTTATTAAATCTACATACTTAGACTTCAACAAACAAAATTTGATAACACAATCTCAAGAGAAAAAATGGAACTCTCTGTATCATAATCCACAGTTAATTCCCTATTTACTACGGAAATCGTCTGTAGCTGCATTTAGATTGGCAACAGGCCATGACTGTTTGGCCAAACACCTGCATAGAATTGGAATATATCAGTCCCCTAACTGCCCATTGTGCAACTCAAACCAAGAAATGGATTCGGAACACTTAAAAATCTGTGCTTCAGTGGCTGACCATGATAATATCTTTGAAAAATATTGGAGTGCAAGAGGTCAAACACCTGGCATTAGAAAACAGCAACACATAAACCCATGAAATACAAAACTTCAGAAATCGCCACTTTTTATTTTTTTCTAACTAAATTCAGATATGATTATGAATATAATATAGTTTGACTCATTATTTGTATATACATTGTGACACTTGTGTTTTAAAAATCTCGTGTTATTGAAGTGGTGATAATTACCTTACCTAACCTGGAGTTACATTGTTTAGGAACTAAATTATTTATTGATATACAGTATGTTTTGAGTGACATTTATGAACATTTAAATGTTTTAAACGCAACGATATATGCCTATATTTCAAAAAGTGATTATAAATTAAGCCCACCAGTTATTACAGTACTTAAATGAGCAAAATACATTTTAAAATAAATGTTCAAAACATGAAGTACATTACATTGTCTGTAACGGTTAGTGCATCTAGCCGCAAAACCAGGTGGCCCGGGTTCGATTCCCGGTCAGGGCAAGTTAGCTCGTTGAGGTTTTTTCCGGGGTTTTCCCTCAACCCAATTTGAGCAAATGCTGGGTAACTTTCGGTGTTGGACCCCGGACTTATTTCACCGGCATTACCACCTTCATCTCATTCAGATGCTAAATAACCAAGATGTTGATAAAGCGTCATAAAATAACCTACCAAGAAAAAAAATCAATCATCGCCATCACTTTCACTATCCTTATGAATGTTTCCAGCTAGAGAAAACATTTGTTGATAAAATAGCATTGCAGGATGGTTCTCAGTTATGCCGAGTTTATTTAGAAGCATCTTTATGTCTTCCATCTTCTCCTGTTTCATTGGGTGGCATAACTGTTCTTGTCGGAGCTTGAGAGACGACCATTTTTGACTGCTCTTCAACAATGTGTGAAAACATCCTGATATCCCTGGATATGTGCGTTTGCAGCTTTTGAACAGAAGATTCTGCGTAGAATCTTCGTTGGCTCAGGCAATGATCATCAAGGATGGAGGATACGCTCCAACAATGAACTTCTTAATCTGATAGGAGGTCAAGATGTTGTAAAATTTATAAAAGCTCAAAGACTGAGATGGCTGGGACATGTAAACAGGATGTCTGAAACACGCACTCCTATTAGAATGTCAAAGGGGAGACTATATAACAGTAGGAGAAAGGGTAGACCAAAGCTAAGGTGGATGGACGAGGTATTCAAAGATCTTGAAATTATGGGAGTAAGAGGATGGACTAACATGGTTAAGGACAGAGTAAGATGGAAGGCTGTTGTTAAGGAGGCCAAAACCGAACCCGGGTTGTAGCGCTAACATGATGATGATGGTGATGATGATGATGATGATGATGATGATGATGATGATGATGATGATGTGCGTTTGCACAACACATTGTTTGCACTCAATCTCAATATATTTCAACTCTGAATTATTAAAATTTAGTTTCGATATAATATGCTCTCAAGCTCAGGATTTCCATATGTAGACGTACCTGTCCTTGCTAAGAACATGTACAGTACCAACATTTCCAAAAATATTGTTATATTCAGTAGGCAAAAAGACATTTTTGTTTTCCCACAGCATCTTTTCTACCCTTCCAAGTGCGTGATCTGCAGGCAAATAACTATGTCCCATCACATGGAACGTTGTATTTACAGTAGTGGCAAATTGATCAATAACTTTGCTAAGCATTGCTATCATAATGCAGTTTTTCTTCTGGGCTCTGATCAATCACAAAATAAATTCAATTAGTCTTGATCTTGATTTACCACTATAAAGCACAAAAATAAGTTCCCAACACTATTCCAATACCAGCTGTAAGCAGCCATGTTTCTGTATCGTGTCCAGAGAACCAGCAGATTGGTCAAAACGGATATGACACATTGGAAATAAATACACATTGAAATTACATCACTTTGAAAATAAATGCAATTTTCAAATGATGTTGTTGTTGTTTTCTAATGCCAGGCGTTTGACAACAAAGTCATTTGACCTCTTGCACTCCAATATTTTTCAAAGATATTATCATGACCAGCCACTGAAGCACAGATTTTGAGGTGTTCCGAATCCATTCCTTGGTTTGAGTTGCACAATGGGCAGTCAGGGGACTGATATATTCCAATTCTATGCAGGTGTTTGGCCAAACAATCATGGCCTGTTGCCAATCTAAATGCAGCTACAGACGATTTTCGTGGTAAATCGGGAATTAACTGTGGATTTTGATGCAGAGAGTTCCATTTTTTCCCTTGGGATTGAGTTATCAAATTTTGTTTGTTGAAGTCTAAGTATGTAGATTTAATAAATCTCTTCACAGAGTAATACGTAGATTTAGTAACAGGTCTGTAAGTAGCAGTGCTGCCCTTCTTTGCTAAAGCATCTGCATTCTCGTTTCCCAGGATTCCACAATGGGATGGTATCCATTGGAATACAATTCTTTTATTGAGTGATATTAATTGAGAGAGCATTTTAGTTATTTCTGCTGTTTGAGATGGTGTGTGTTTAGAGACGATTGATAGAATAGCTGCTTTGGAGTCTGACAATATAACTGCATTCCTAAATTTATTGATGTGGCAGTATGTACCAGTATCTATTGAAATGATAAGACATATTGAGACTAAAACTTTTGCCATAAGATGAGGGGAATTTAAGAACTGTTACATATTGATTATTTTTTTCATGTTTATTGCTAGGATTCGTGGATGGCCTCGGCTATAGAACACGTCTTTTTTTTTTCTAGTTAGAATTATTTTACAGTGATAGTGTTTTGTTGTAAACAAAGTGAAGAAATTAAACAAATGCATCTTAAACTGCCATGTAGGCTATGGGTAAAATGTTGTAGGTTCAAGAGCAATTATTTGTATTTGTAAAATTAGCTTCTTGTTCTTTCTACTGTAGCAGTTGATGAGACTAAATTAATGAATTAATTGTATAAACATAATAATTAACGCTTGATGCAATAACAATTTCCTTTTTGTTATATTTCAAGGAAAGTGAATGTGTTCCCTTATAATTGAAAAAAATGTGTATAAGTGTATTATTTTGTTAAGTGGGGACTTCCCCTTTTCTCTACTGAACTTCCTTACGGAGAAACTGTATTCAGACATTCAGGCTAAGCGGACTGAGATTACGGTGACGTGATTTTGTGATTTGTCACTTAAGCAAATAATATATTTGAGATAAGTAAGAAAAGGGTAAATTTGTGTAAATGAGTAAGTCTACTGGGAATTTGCTGGCAATTAAATTAATCTTACCTTTAAAACTAAAGCAAATAAACCTTCATATGAAAAGTTTTCTTTGTACAAGAAGATATTAATGTTTCATCATTCCAAAAATTTATACTGAGTGGAGGGAGATTAGGGATACTGTAAAAACTTGTAAGTTCCCGTATTTGATATTAGATTATTGAGTACTAAGTGCAAAAATATTTCATTAAATGCTTATATTGCCCGTTTAATTATGATCTGTTAGTTAAAAATTAGCTGAATTGTTGCAAAATACGTAGGTCCTATAATAAAAAAAGTATTTGTTATCTTCATGACGAGATATTTTTTAATGAAGTGAAATGGTACGAAAAGAAGGAATAGGTGATATGAAAAGAGGGAATTTGTGATTGATGATGAAAGTAAGAATGTATACATATTATTATACTAATTGCTGTGGCACTAAAATCGTCCTCCAGTGGCTTAAGGAGGGAAAGCTAGTGATCAACAAGATCTTCCAGCTAGGTCCAATGGACCCGTCGACCAACAAAAGGTGTGGTCCTCCAGACATTCTGGGGGTTCTGTGTGAATGAAGTAGCCACCAAAACGTTAAAATATGGTGTTCACTTAAATCGGCTACAACTTGCCATTTTCACTCCAATATGAAATTTTAGATTGGCAACAGGCCATGAATGTTTGGCCAAACACCTGCATAGAATTGGAATATATCAGTCCCCTAACTGCCCATTGTACAACTCAAACCAAGAAATGGATTCGGAACACCTCAAAATCTGTGCTTCAGTGGCGGCCTTGATAATATTTTCAACTCAGTAGACTAAAGCGCTTGCCTGCCAACCCAGAGTTGCGCTCTGGAGCAGGTTCGATTCCCGCTTGGGCTGATTACCTGGTTGCGTTTTTTACGAGGTTTTCCCCAACTGTAAGGCAAAAGTCAGATAATCTATGGCGAATTTTCAGCTTCATCTCCCCAAATATCATCTCACTATCACCATTCCTTCGACGCTAAATAACTTGTAGTTGATACAGCGTCATTAAATAATCCAGTAAAAAAGTGCATTAAGCTATAAAATATCCTAATTATTAACAACAAATATTCTTGGAGTCAAAAAAGACCTCAGATAAGTAGCATGAAATTCTAGAGCAGCTGAGTTGCGAGAGTTAACTGAGCTGTGAGGCACGTTTTTCCCTGTGCAATGATTAAATAGAACTTCAAGGTTTGTTCTGACATAGTTACTGCAACTTATATATCAAAGTTAGCTTTACTTAGCCACCCTTTTAATTTTGAGAATTAAGAGTTTGAAAAAATTTTAATAAACAAATGATAAAGGCCAATCTGAGATTTTTCAGAAATGGTGAGAATGTAATTGTATACCATCCTTATGCTTTCAGTACAAAGAAGCATTCCTCAAAGCCAATCCAGATTTCAAGTGGTATAAGTTGCCTGCTCCACCACTACGAACTCTTATCACACGTCCATCAAATCAGAACAAACCCCACAAACTTGAGTGTCAGTTGACTTGTGGACCCATCACACCAGGCAAACTGGCAGGTATGTGATGTCAATGTCACTACGTGTATGTACACTTATTATTAAGGATCCTATTTTATGGTGAATAAAAATTTACTTAATTTCGATGTTATTTCGCACAAAAAAAAAACACAACTTCGGTGATATTCTCACATTTGAAAAATATAACTTTTTGACTCTCGTCATGCAAAATATATTATTGTATATTCGTACAAGGACCTTTGTTCATTTTAACAATACTTAGTTTTCTATGGGCATTTTCATGTTCTGTAGAGAAATACAGTAGCGTGCAAATTAATCCGAACACGACATATTTTTACATTTTCTGTCATTGTTGGCCTCACAGCTGCTCATACCGCTTCAATTGACATCTGTAGTACGTGTAATTCCATTGTTGAAGGTCTGTCGTTATTATTTTTTATAATATGTGACATTTTGCCTGTCGTTTTGTACTTATAAGCATTTCAGTTTTGTTGAAGACTTAATACTGCAATCCTGTGTACATTCTGTCGTCTTCACAAATGGTACAACTCCACGAAAACTGTCTAAAATTATAACATTAGCAGAGCATTCTTCTATGACACAGAGGCAAATTGCTGCAGAATGTCACATCAGTTTGGCTACTGTTAATTCGATCATAAAACGATACAGGGAGACTGGATCCATCACACCCCAGAAAAAAAGGAAACTGTGGCCGGAAAAGGAAGACTAAACCTGCAGATGATCGTTTAATTGTCAGGAAAAGTAAATTAAATCCTAGACTAACTGCTGTCGACTTAACCCGTGAGTTAATGGCTACCACTGGGGCGAATATTCACGTCACAACAGTGCGGCGTAGGCTTTTGGAAGCTGGACGAAGGGCTCGTAAGCCTATTAAGAAGCAACTGCTAACCCCTGTTATGTGTAAAAAACGCTTAATGTGGGCAAAATTACATCAATACTGGACAGTGAATGACTGGAAGAATGTACTTTTTTCCGATGAGTCTCATTTCGAGGTCCACGGCCACCGTGTTTCTTACGTACGGAAAGGATCCGAAAAAGTAACAGCAGCTCATCTCCAACAAGCACCCAAATACCCCCCTAAAGTAATGTTTTTGGGGTTGTTTCACACATGAAGGGCCTGGAGCATTAATACCTATCAAGGGAATGATGAATTCTGACAAATATATTCACTTATTGGAAACCAGAATCATACCCCAGCTGCAAAAATCATTTCCGGATGGCAGAGGTGTGTTCCAACAAGACCTGGCACCATGCCATACGTCTCGAAAAACTACAGAATTCTTCAACAAGAAGAATATTCAGGTACTCCCCTGGCCAGGCAACTCACCCGACATCAACCCCATTGAGAACTTGTGGTCAATTTGCAAAAGAAGAATGCAAAAAATGGATTGTTCTACAAAGAAGAAGATGATTTCTGCCCTCATTGGTGTATGGTTTCGCGATGAAGAAATGAAGAATATTTGTGGGAAATTAGTGGAATCCATGCCAAATCGTCTCAGAGCTGTTATTAGGAACAAGGGAGGCCACATAGGTTACTGAGGTATGTCTTAGATCCTTTTCTTATCCGTTTGAGTGTTTTTGCATAAGTAATTACGTTGTTCGGATTAATTTGCATGTTACTGTAGTATAAAAATCTCCCATAGTGTGTGAGAGCAAGATAAAGTAATAGGCACCGTAAAACATTGAGGCTGTTTTTACTCTATATTTAAATGTTGAATTTTCATGTGAAGTGTTAACTTTGTTTTGTTGCTCCACTTGTGTTCGTTTCTTTTCTTTCTTTGCAAATTATGTAATATTGTCTCAGTAGTACCACAAGGGCAACAGTAGAGGGGCAATTCTTGTGTTCCTTTCATTTCTGCTCTTTGTGGAATCTACCTCAAATGTTCTGACTTTATGTGGTTCAAGTAGGGAATGGCCAATTGCATCCTGTCCCCCCCCCCCCTGCTCTCTTTATTTGAGAGGGTAGCTACGCAGCTCTCGTCTCTGGTCCCCTGTCCCCACTGCCTGGCAATACCCTGCCAGTGCAACCCCCCAATACTTATTTCAGTTTAAATACGCAAGTTGGTGGTGGACTCTTTCAGGATTGTTTCAGATTTTCGCCTGTTTTTGCAAGAGAGTCTGAGGATAACTAAAAAAGTACAATGTAATCACAAGTTTATTAATGAGAGTAACATATTGAATCCTGCAGTGAAGTTTTAAAAATGCACAGTTTGGTTTGCAGTTATTTTCAGAAATTATTTTGCTAATGATTATTGTATTGTTTCACACATTTCCTGCTACTCATTTATAAGTTTTGTTTGCAAGAGTATATAAGGATAGGTGTGGGAGGGTAAGAAATCCCTGTTGGGTCAGTCTTTCACCTTTGTCTCCTGTGTTCATTCTTGTCTCTGGAGATGGTGACAGTAAGGACAGATTTAGTGGAAAATCAGAACATGAGTAGAAATAGGTTTGCATATAGTCATTAATTTCTTTGAAGAAAACATTTTTCCTTTGATGGTAACTATAACATTTATTTCTATTTGTCAATTTATTCTAGATGATACAGAAATCACGAAAAAAAAATATTTTGAATAAAACTGCTTTTTTGTGTTAATTTCAAATAAAGACATGTCATTTTGCTTTGCTAAGGTTTGCTATGTTTCATGTGCAAAATTCCTGGGTAATCAGCACGTAAATACCAATATGATCAAAATCCATGCAATAATTTAGGAGAAATCACTGTACACAAATAATATCCAAAACTGCTTTCTTGATGCCAGTGTTACTGAAAACATGATTTGTATAACAATCTCGAAATCGATTTTTGAAACTTCAGAATATCTTAGTAGAAAAGTTTTTTGGGCTATGAGGCCATGGTCTGTTGGTTGTGTGACCAAACATTTCGTTCACTGCTGTGGTGAACATCTTCAGTGGTGTAGATTGCTGGTGCGGCTGGTTCCACTGCGCGTGCCGATTACAGTCTGCGCTGGCTGCATCGTTGTATATATAGTGCGGGGGGGGGGGCTTGCTGTTGTCGCCTCAGTCCGCGCTCGAATGTGCTTTGCGGGCGGGTTTGCTGTTGCCTACACGCTCCGCGTCCGGGGTTGTGTTATTTAATTGTGCTACGCGGGCGGGTTTGATGTTAGTTTTCCTTAATGCCGGATACCAGGCCTTGTTAACCTTGAGGTCTTCCTCTTTTCGATTGAAATTGGACCACGGAATGGACCATGGCCTCATAGCCCGGAAAACTTTTCTACTATTGACGCTGGCCGTGAAAGCCTACACTCCAATATTCAGAATATCTTGTTTTCATACTTTGTCATAATAAAAAAGTAGAAAATTATTGGAAGATTTTATGCTTAAAATCACATATGTATTATTGTAATGTACTGAAGTACATATGATATTTCCATGCAGATATTCTGCGTCATCATATGATGAAAGAGTAATGGAACGGAGAAAAATTCTCTCCGGCACCGGGATCTGAACCCGGGTTTTCAGCTCTACGTGCTGATGCTTTATCCACTAAGCCACACCGGATGCCCATCCCGGCGTCAGACAGAATCGTCTCAGTTTAAGTTCCAACTCTTGGGTTCCCTCTAGTGGCCGCCCTCTGCACTACGTCATAGATGTCTATGAACGTAGGACTGAAGTCCACAAATGTGCTGAGGTGCACTCGTTATCTTAAAATCACATGTCTATTTTGTGAATAAATTTTTGTTTTCATTACACAAATGAAAGAAGTGCTATGGTCACTTTGTTTCTTTCCCAGATGAAAGTCAGATGGGTGGGTTGAGTAGCCTACTGGCCTCACCACCTACCACACCTACCACTCCCACAACACCAACTACTCCGACATCTCCAACCGTGCCGAAACCACCGAAGAAACGTTACCTCCAGGAAGCAATGGGACTCCTTGAGGCCAGCACACCTACAGGCTCTCAGTTCAAGGCAGCATCAGATAAGGAGGACATGAGTCACTCATTTGGGAATGGACCAAACATGACACAGTTGAATGAGGGTTGTGCATCATCAGCATTGGACTTCAGGCCTTCCTCCAAAGTCTCTACAGGACTATCTTCGTTAAACTACATGTCACCCTTCACAAAACTGAGAAACCATGCAGCAAATCAACTAAACTCGCGTCAGGAAAGGAAAATGAGCCATCGTAGATTTAGTGTCGATTCCATAACCAATAAATCAAAAGACGGCACAAAGATCAAAGGTATTCAGGGAAATTCGTCTTCTCCAACTGATGTCCAAAGCTTGGACTCATCATCAAAGTTAAAAGATGAACAAGACTGTTCTTCAAATTTGAGGGCCAGGCATCATCAGAGCTTGAATAGCAGTAAGAATGATTCCACAGTTGGCTCTGAAGCAGCTGCAACCTTATCCACTGCGATCCTTCAGAATGATGCTTCAGTGAACAGGGAGAAGGATGAAGAACTGCCTGAAGTGAAGCCTCATAACAGTTTAGAGACGACAATAAAAGCATCACAGCAACAAATTATTGATAGAGTAGTTGACAAACTGTGTGGTTTCACAGAGCATATTAAATCGCCAACATCGCCGCCGCCGCCACTTCAGGTATCACCACCTCCACAACCATCAGCATCACCACAACCAGCAACAGCAACATTCTCGTCATCCTCATCACCACCACTACAACCCATGTCAAACTTAAATAACAGCTGCAATAACAAGTTTATTTCGGAGAAGTCACAGCTAACAGAACACTCATCGCTTCCTGTTCCGTGTAAACAGAAGAGGAATGTGATGCCATTATCTTTATCTCTTACAAAGAGTAATGTTATTTGTAGCAATGTCCTCGTGCCTAAGAGTGTAGGCAATTGTAAGTCACCCCCACTCACATCTCCAGTGACACCAGATATAGTGGATCAGTATCTGTCTTCTGCTGAAGATGTGGCGTCCAGTGTGAATTCAGATTCTAATTGTGAATATGATTTAAAGACTATAAATAATAACGTGTATGTAAGTAAAGATGTTGCTTCAGAAATGTGTAAAGAAATAAAAGTGGGTAATTGTACTTCAGAAGTATATTACCCTGGAATTGTTGAATATGGTACAAATCTTCCTTCAGAAGGTCAAGAATATGAAGGTTCCTGCAAGGTAGTCCCGTCTTCAGAGAATAGGGATTGGCAGTGCAACATTCAAAACAGAAATAATGTTTCATCTTCACTTTGTTTGTTGAATTCTAATAGAGGTACAACCTCTGATCATTGTGATAAGTTATTAAAGACTGCTAACGTGATTCTAAATCACACAGAACCAAAGCCAGCATTCAGTGAACCAGAGCGAACGTACAACAAATCACTGAATGTATTTGATTTCTCAAGGACTTGCAAAAGAGAGACAAATAATTTCGATAGTGTATTAAAAAATGAACATGTGTCTAAATCAACTGCATACTCCAGTGAAAATTGCCATGAAGATAGAGAAATGAGTTTTGTGCCAAAACTGGAAACTGGGTTAAACAGCATGGAGGAAAATAGGTTAGTGTTTCCATCTCTCTATGGTGACGTAACTGCGACAAGAACGATTCTAGTTCACAATCCCCCAGTTCAGAACACCTTCAATGAAACAGATAAATATTTCGGGACTGAAAAGAAGAAAAATACAGACATTGATACTGCATCAGTTTTGAGTAGTGAAAGAGTTGATCAGAATGCAGCATTACCAAACATCATGAACTCATTTATTAAAAAGAAAGACAGTACATCAGCACAAGAATCAAGTACTGATAAGGACGGTGAACTGTCGAAAGATAAGTCTGAAGATTTAGTTAGAGATGAAAAATGCAGCGGAAATGTGACTCCACAATCAAGTACTGACAATACTAATCATGTTCCTATTGTGAATCCTGTTTTAAATTCTGATTCTTCAGATTTTGATGTGAAGACTAATAGTTCTGATCCAGTCAGGCCAATGAAGATGGTTCAGTCATCTCTAAAAATTGCCTCATTGTCATACATTCCTTCTTCACCAGAACTCAGAGTGAATGGCACAGAAGATAATAAGGATCCTCCTAGTATTCTCAGACTCAGTGACGCAGCTGTTCCAAAGGTTCCCGAAAAGAAGGGAAGTATCTCTCAGGACTTACCAGTTGAAGACATTTGTGAACCAGTTAGACCAAAAACTTTGGAATATGTGGTCAGTGCATCTTCTGTGAAGTCTGGTTCCTCATTGAAATCTTCAAAGATCTGGACAAGTATTTCAGAGGATGAATCTCCTGCCAGTTCCGATACTGTACCGCTTCTTCCAAGCCCTGGTGAAATACAACGAAGGAAATCTCTACGGACATGTAAAGGTCAACGCTATAGAGAGTTCATGAGTGAAGGTCGTCTTGTTCTTGGAAAAAGGGCTCGGAAAAACATGGCCATCAGCACTGAAAGGTGAGGTATTTATTCAGAAATAGTTCGCATGTTTCTTTACATATTTAAACTATGTTCTTTTCTGCCTTTATTATGTGTTACTTACAGGACATAACCTGCATATGAAGAGATGGATTCCAAAGTGTCCTAAGTTCTTTTTTAAAGTTTTTAACTTTCTTTATTCCTGTTTTAATTTATCCTTTTCGAGCATTTATATTGTGACTTTTATTCTACTTTAACCACCACACACCCGACAACAATGTGACTTTATTTTTAATAATTCACCTGACAACAATGGGTATTCCACTTAACACAGCAACACAATAGTCGTTATTGCACTCCACACGACGACAATGACAATGTACGACGTGTATTATTGAGAAGAACAACAATGTACTCCTACTTTCAATTAATGTTCACAATGCACTATGTGCAGAACAAAACTGTCAGTTCTCAGTTCACAGATCGCTTGCTTTGGCTAGTTCTTCTAGCTCACCACTCCAGTTTACTGCACGTCGAACTTGGGTCTCCCGAACTGCGTCACACTCACCTGGTGGCCATGGTCACAGACTCACTCACTCCAGTTCACTGCACGTCGAACCCAGGTCTCCCAGATGCGGTTCACTGCTTGTCGGACCCAAATCTCCCGGATGCGGTCCTCTGCACTACGAACCCAGATTTCCCAGATGCGGTTCACTGCACGTCGAACCCAAGTTTCCCAGCTGTGGTCCACTGCACGTCGAATCCAGGTCTCCCAGGTGCCGTTTACTGCACGTCGAACCCAAGTTTCCCAGCTGCGGTCCACTGCACGTCGAACTCAGGTCCCCCAGATATGGTCCACTGCACGTCGAACTCGCCTGCTGTCCAAGACTGACTTGAAGACTTAAGACTGACTCACATGTCGGCAACTCGCACTTTTATTACTACACCACGTATTCTGGAATCTTCGATTTGCCTGACTTTCTGGACCTTCGAGAGAAATCCGCTTCTAGATGTTTTCCTTGCTCTGTATCGTGCTACAGCTCCCACCAAAGCTCGAGTTTCCGTTTCCCTGTGCCTTCCCTCTAGCTAGATGTGCGCACACACTTCTGAGGCAACCAGAACAATCCAGACTGGCACCACAATATATATAGTTTATTTAACAGACACTCTTGAATGTTCATTTAATGTCTGCATATGTGTTTTCAAACCGATCTAAGGGCATCAAATTTATTTTATCAGTTTTTGTCATTTTTCTCATAACTTGTCATATTTTGGACTTAGGCCAGTTTGGAATCCACCTCTTCATATGCCTATGTCTCTCCCTGCAGATCACTAGCACTGTCCAGATATAAATTTTGTTCATTTTTTCTGAAAAATGAAAGTCGTCATTCTCAAGAATAAAAACATTCTTTACAGTGATCCAGATTTAAACTTTTCAAATGTACGTGCTGAAATTCGACACATAGTATTGTCCAAATATAAATCTTGTTAATTTTTGTGAAAAATGAAACACAGTATTCTTTAGAACGAAAGCAAAGTTTACAGTGCCAAAAAATTAAACACTCCGACTATATCTGCTGAAGTTCGAAGATGTACAGCTTAGGACAGAAAAACTTGCCAATTGAACAAATTCTATCTTTGAATGAGAATACTTCGGCTAGACAAGAATGATTCACACTAATAACCTGCTTCTTACTCTATCAGTATAACCAGAAATGGTTTTACATATGTAGGGTTCAGAACCATAGTGGGCCAAGCACCATTTACTAAAACCGTAGAAAACAAGGGTTAAAATGAAGTTATCACTATAATTCAATGGAAACATATAGCAAGTAATATAAAGTATACACATTAAAACTAAATGATATATCAATCTTCATTAAAATATGATATTCACTTAACTTTAACCCTTGCTTTCTCCGTTTTTAATAAATGACGCTTGGCCCACTATGGCTCTGAACCCTTCATATGTAGTCATGACAGCAATTTTACATCTGTTCTCACAGCGCAAGTGGTTAGAAGACCGATGCGATAAGCAGCATAAAACAAATGTGTTAAGTGTACAAATCTCAATATCGTTTTTTTTTTATTTATTTATTTTTTTTCTTTATTAAGAAACGGGGAACATGACTCTGTTTTAATTTGTTTTTGATATGCTGTGAATATGAAAACATGCATGAAGATGGATGAGAGAATGCAATAGAAGTAATAAAAAGAAAGTAAATTAAGTTCTCCTATATGCCTTTCAGTAAATTAGGTTCAAAGTGATTGTATATTAAACATCATCCTTGACGAAAGTTTGACCAGCTGCTCCATTCCAGTGAACAAATATCAGTTATCAAATGTTTCAGTCTTAATCTTATTTTTCTTGCAGGCAGGTTGTACAAAATTTGTGTAAATATTCAGTCATGTTGGTGTGTATGGTTTATTCGTATTTTTGGATTTATTAGTTTCATTACGAATTAGTATGATTTCTAGTTCCTGCTGAATGTATTAATTTCATTTATGATGTAATAAAATATAATTTATAACCACAAATTCCACTTAACAAGGTTAGAAGTTATATAGGTGAGATTTCTCATGACAGCCATATTTATCTTTATTTTTACAAGTTATTCTGAAAAACCAATCACCAGGAAAGCCTAGAATGCTCTTTAATAATTCTTGTTTATGTCCAAATTTTGATATTGTACATCAGTGTTGGAACTCCGAACGTGTTGTGTACTCTAAATTGTCTGATATTTTGAAGTTATTTAATTTTAAGAAAATGGTTAAACATTACTAATATATTTTTAAATGCGATTATCTTGTTCTGAAAGTCTTTTTCATCTTTATATGATAGCAAAAACACACACAAATATGTGCGTATATACTGGGTGTTCATTTCAAAGTGTGACATGACGTCACTGTTGATGAGTCAGCAATTTGAAGCGAGTTTCAGCTTTTGTGTGTGCTACCATAACCTCTTTCGAAGTGTGTTTTGTTGGGCAAGTCGTACGCAGGGTATTTGTTATCATTGGTTGCGTATGGAAACATTCCACAACACAAATCAAATGCTCCATGTCCATGTTGACCGTCGAAATTAATGTTAACAAATACGTAAGTAATCGTCTTAACTCTCTCCACATATCCCGACAGTAAGAAAAAAACTCACCTCAGTACATGTTTCGAAACAGTTCAAATTCCTGCCACTACGGCGTTACCTTACATATCAGTAAGTACTCTTCTGAATGAACGCCGTACTTGCTAGGCAACTTCTCTGGCACAAAAGTAATACACCTCTGCAGAAGTGTAGGAAGATTGAATTCTCTAGGCTCATCAACTAGCCACATGATGGCATACAGCGAGCCATGACACACTTTGAACTGAACACCCAGTACATACATGGTACACACATTCATACATATTGCTTTTTAATCTTAATGAGACAAAATATGTAGGTACTGCTTGAGGTTAGAGTGATGTTAACTGTTATATATAGAAGTAACATTGTCTTTTCTCTATTTCTGTTGTAACATTTGTAGTCTGTATTCAGTTCAAGCAGTATGGATCTTCCTCCGGTACTAAAGAGAGAAAGACTGGATTCTGGTTCTTCGACCACTAGTGAAAAAATAGAAAACTCAGACGCCTTACAAGACTTGGATCTAGAGATTCAGCCCATTGTGAAAGCCATACCTTCAGGACATCCGAAAAACAAGCAGCAAGTCACAACTACACATAAAGAACCTGCTTCAACCATCACCAAGTCAGGAATTAAGAAGTCTGCCAAGCAATCAAGGTATATTATTATTATTATTATTATTATTATTATTATTATTATTATTATTATTATTATTATTATTATTATTATTATTACTATTACTATAATAATACTATACTATACATTGGTGAGATCGAAACTCGAATATGCATCTGTAGTTTGGAACTCTATTACTAGTTCTGATTCGGCAAAACTGGAAAATATTCAAAGGAAATTTATTTCATTATGTTCATACTGATTCCTGCGTAATAACTCTGAGCATAACTATGATAAAAAATGCGAACACTTTAAATGTCGAAGCCTGTATGCCAGACGTCATGATCTCGATTACTTATTCTTATGTAAGATCCTTAAAGGTGACATTAATTGTCAATCTTTCTTAAACAGTGTCAGCCTTCGTATTGCTATGAAGGACATGAGACATCACAAACTCTTCTATATTAGAAGTTCTAAATCTTCGTCGCTGGTCTCCAGATGTATTAAACATGCTAACTTACATGTAGGCAATTTCGATCCATTCAATGTATAGAAGTATTAGAATATGGCAATATCTTTGCTAATATTATTTGCATAATTCTTATTCACAACTTGGTAGTACGAATCAACTCCTTTCCCTAATAATTTATAGTTTTAATTCTTGTAAATTAATTATTGTAATCTATGTTGTTGTTGTTTTTTTTTTTTTTTTTTTTACACAAGTATTTAATTTGTACCGTAGTTGTTCATATTTTAATGTGTTAATTGTATCACTGTGCTGGACTTTTATTGTCCAATGGCTGTTGTCCAGCACATAAATATAAATAAATAAATAATTATTATTTATTATTATTTAAGATTTCATAAAATTTTACTTCCACTGACTCGGGTAACTTGGAGAATATTCAAAGAAAATTTATTTCCTTGTGTTCTTACACAGTAGATTTTTACCTAATTCTGATGATTATAAATATGAGGTTAACTGCAAATATTTCAATTGCCTTAGTTTATTTGCCAGACGTCATGATCTTGATTATTATTTTTTTTTTTTGTAAAGTAATTAAGGGTGATATTGACTCTGAATCCTTCATAAGCGATATCAGTCTTCATATTCCTGCTAAGTGCTTAAGATTTCATAAAATTTTTTGCAATAGAAATTTTAAATCTCTCTGTCTGGTCTACAGATGTATAAAATATGCTAATTTGCATGGATTGAACTTGGATCCATTTAATATGTAGTAGCTATATACTTTTGGAGTTTTATGTCGGTTATTAATTTATGTCTTTTGTTTAGATATGTTTTATAATATTATTCTCGTTATCTTTTATATCATTTGTATTATATTCATTTATATGATTCCTTCCATCCATTCATTTTCAATTACAATTATTTTTAATTGTCATTATTTTAATAATAATAATAATAATAATAATAATAATAATATTTATTTGTCAGAAACCAGTGTACAAGGCCTGGATATGACATCGTATAATTATTTCTATGTACTTTTTTGTAATTTCTATCATTATTAATGTTCTTGTTATGAAATTGTCATGTCTGAACTGTTATTGGCCCTTGTCTGTTGTACAGCACATTAAATATTAGTAAATAAATAAATAAAATAAATTATTATTATTACTAGACCACAGAACTTCATGCAATTACATATTATCTATAGCTAGAGGCATGAAACACAATCACGACAGTTGCGATAAATATAAGAAGCATGCTTTTGGTCCTTTCCCCCCCCCCCCCATACTTGTAATCTGTTGAAGCCAATTTTATTATCGACAAATAATTTATAAATGGATATTATCATGGTAAACTGCATTTAGCGAGATATGAGCAATTTCGAATAATGCATAATCTTTCTTAATTTCTATTTGAATAAAATTTTCAAATCTTGTTTTGTTCTTAATCTCTCTGCCTGACATGGATATCATTCTTGGACAGAGTGGAGGGATTCATCAGCTGTTTGTAAAATTTCGATGGTTGATTTTTAAATTACAATAATTGCCTATTGCCCTTTATTTTAACTACTGCCTGCTGGATCGCATCCTATGGCTGCATAAACTGCCTGCTCAATCAATGCTTATGTGCGAGCCTAGATCATATATGTAACAGATATGTCGGGGTTATAGGCTTTGAGGTTAACAACTTTTGTCAGGTTTACTGCGCTGCCATCTAGTTGTTACATAAGGAGTCACGTCATAATACCCATTTGAATTACATTGGCGACTGTGCTGCCATCTCGTGTTCGTTTACGGCGGACGGGTGGCGATCCTGGCTGTGGTTCTCTTCAAAGTGCTGCCGATTTTAACGTAGCGAGGAGTTATCTGTTACATATATGATCTAGGGTGCAAGTAATGAAAAAAGTTATTTTGCCACAGATAGTACACACTGCTATTAATTTTATCAGTATATACGTATATTTTAGGGGTAATGTTAAAGCAGTGTGTACTGTCTGCCACCTAGCGATTGAGCAGGCAGTGTAAGCAGCCATAGGATCTGATCCAGCAGCCAGTGATTTAAACACAAATGTTTATTCAGTAGTGTAATGTTATAGCAAAAAGTGATTTATGATTTTGCTTTGTTTGTCTGTTTTCTTGGGAACTTATTGAAACTGTAGTTTTTTACTGAACATTATAACATTGATTGAGTATGTCTGTTACAATTTTTATATAGCATATTTTCATTTATCCCTTTGAGATAATAAAATAGCAAAACAGCTTTTAACTAATAAATGCTGTTTCTTTAAATAATTAATGCTATAAAATGATATTTTAAAATAATTTTTGCTATAGACATAAAAAAAATATTGCTATAATTTCTTACCTCTATAGCACAAATAAAGGTTTATTCATAAAAAGTCATGGAAGATTTGAAAGCCCTTTGACTTTGTTAAGAAGGAAGTTTATAGAAAAATGATATAGTTTTATTCATAAAAGAGTGGGTTTTATTTAGGTAGAAACAAATTTTTGAGAATATACCACACTGTTGAGGAGGTTATCTACTGTTTCCTTGCAATTTTGATTCACAGTGCATACCGGTATTCCATATTCCGAATTTTTTTCTAATTTCCTGAACTTCTTGTAAAACCACTACAGCATTCACATCATTTTCTATGGACTTTGATGTACCATAATGTTTTTTGTCTGCCACGAAACTGGTCTCTTAAAATTTTTTAAACTTTAATTTGACTCTAAATGGTCTTATGTTTTGAGTTTGATTTTTTTATATCCAGAGGGAGGCTATTACAAATTTTTACTGCCATGTAACGCACTCCTATTTGATAGCACGATAGACTTGCCGATGGAGTATGAAAGTTTTTTTTGATGAGTATTTATGCTATGAACTGTTGCATTAGTTTTCATGATTACATAGGAGGAAGTTTATTAATGAAAAAATATATTGACAAGCCATGGACATTAGTTGTAATTTTTTGAAAATGGTCCTACATGATTCTCTAGATTTGGCATCTACTATTATTGTAATTACTCTTTTTGTAGTACTGTAGAATTTCCCCAGAATATTATTCCAAAACTCATTACCGAGTGGAAATATGCAAAGTATATTGTTTTAAGTTATTGATATTTACAATCTCCTGGATACTGGTACTTGGTGTCATTGTATTTTGCGTACTTATGAAATCATATAGTACATGAATGTATCTGATGAATTAATTGAAAGACTTCATTAATCTTATAACTCGCTTGTCATATTTGTGATTAACGCTATCCCTTACCATTCATTGTTACAGCAGTTGCATTAAAGACGATTTGCAGCAACCTGGAAATTCGTCCTCGGATAAGAAGTCCAGGAAATACCCAAGTGGTTCAGAAGAAAGTCTGTCAGATTCCTCACCTAAAAAAAGGTTCAGAGCTGCGTAAGTAGATTCTGTTAATAGGGAATGGAATATTTCGCGGCCAGGAATTTCTGTATTTTAAGTATTTCTCAACATCTAATTGCAGTAAATATACATTCTTCAATCCATTTCTGTCTTGATTTCAACCAGCGAAACATCACAAAATCTGTATCACACCGCAAGACACGCGATTTTTTAAGCAATTAGCAAATAATATGCTCGAATTTTCAAATGTTTTAATTTTTTTGTAACTAGAATTGATAGTCGTAGTGTAGATAGTCAATATCATTGGTCTGCACATTCGATACTATTGAATCTGTTTTCATTCAAATATCTGACATGAACACATTCCTGGCGTCATATTCAGCTTTGGTTTGTGTATATGTAGCGAGAATCTCATAAGCACTGTTAGCCTGCTAAATGCATCCTTTGTTCCTATGTGCCATATCAAATGCAAACTGTGAACACTTCTCATCATTCAGTAATGTTTTGCATGATAAATGCCAATGTTTAACAGAAAATATCAATCTTATGATTGACAAGTCTTTGGACAATGAAGTAGTCAGCTAGGTAAATTCCTCATATTAATACAATGAAGAAGTTATAAAGTTAATCAGCGATTAAAAAAATCTTTTGAGAGTAATTTTAAATGGAGGTGGGGGGGGGGGGAGAGAGATTAATAATTATTGAAGCCGTGAAAATTTAACGTTAAATGAAGGTCCCCTAAAATTGGGGTTCTACTGTATATATGTTTCCAGATCATATTCAAAGACTAAAACTAAATTTTAATACAGGTCCAGCATTTGGTTCTGATTAGTTTGGTAGAGCTGTAAAATGAAATGAGAGTAGCGAAAATGAAATTTTGTCAAGGCAACATGAACTTCCAAACGTGCAAGTCCGTTGTGCAAACACAACGTCGATTTTGCCATGAGTTCAATGTTCAGAAACAAGGTAGGATTCCTTTTTGAGGAACACAGTAGTGAGTTGGTTTAACATGTTTAATGCAAGAGGCACTTTATAACCTTCTTTTCATGGTAGTGGGCGTTACTCCAGAAAATATCCAAAGAGTGAGATTGGCTGTGCAACGAAGTCCGTCGAGATCTGTAGTGCAACATGCTGTGGCTTTGCGCATATATGATAAGACAGTTCGTCGGATATTGCACAAGGCCTATACTGCCAGAGAGACACTGTGATTGTTGAGAAATTTCTTCCCAGGACGCATAATTTCTCAGTTTGGAGATATCAATTGGTTGGTTCGATCCCCAGATCTAACAGCTCCTGACTTCTTTTTGTGGGGACACCTCAAAGCAAGAGTGTTTCAAACCAGACCACACTCTGTCCAGGATCTGAAGAACAGATACTGGCTGAAGTGCAGAAATCAACGAAACCCCAGGTTTAATGCAAAGTACCATGAACAATTTTCGTGTAAGATTACAACAGGTCTTAAGTACCAAGGGGATTACTTGAAATGTGTAATTTTCAAAAAATGAAGACATTCCAATAAATTGCATTTTTCAAACTACATACTGTGTTATTTTTTAATTTTTAAACCTTGTAGTCCCTTTACAACAGCATATTGAAACTCGTCAGAACCAAATGCCAGACCCTGTATAATTATCAATTTATTTAAGCAAAACATTTCAGAGGATCCACCAAAGTGAAGTATGAGTTTTAAGGGGTTCCATGACACTGAAAATGTTGGGAAACTGCATTAGACTGTTATATGAGTCACGAGATCTCTATATTCATGATTTTGACATTGCGTTGTTGTTTAGTCAACTGTCCGAACACAGGTTTGAACCTCACCAACATGACACCACTTATGAGGCAACTAGACCAGGAGATAATGTGGTAGGGGGGCCAATTCCTTTCCCCCTCCATTGCATATATTGCTGATTAGCTACATATTGCACTAATCACACTTCAGATGTATACAAACAATTGTTCTTCCTCTGGCACGTATCGTCAAGTGAGGTATCGGTATCACCACAGTCTAGTATATACAGTCACGAAGCTTGAGTTTTGAGGGTGCTAGGAACAATTGACTGTGCCGGTACTATTTCACATTGTCTGTAATGAGGCGATACTAGCGATCCTATAGTCCCGTCACTCTAATTTCCGGCAGCCAATCGCGTTGCAGGTCAGCTACATTTAAACATGTGCGTCTTGTGATTCGCTGAAGAAGACGTTATTCATTTCTTAAGGCTCGATAAATACTTAATATAATCGCCTGCCATTTTGGCTCTTTCATTGGCGTTCGCAGAAAGCACACGAGGATGTTATTTGCCGCTCAATTATTTGCTGAATTACAGTGCGTTTGATTTATTATCATAAGAGCTACGACATGATAATTTTTAATTGTGTGGCAAATAGATTCCTCGTATGGTAGCTCAGCAACGAAAGAACAAAAATGGCGAACGATACTACCTACCTAAACTTTATAGAGCCTTCACTTCCTAAGACGTAAGCAAAGAGGAGGAGTCACGCCGGGAATAACAGCGTCGCGACTTTAGTGGTTAGCAACTATCTATGGATGCATATTTACTACGTATTGAGCTTCGTGACTGTATATACTAGACTGTGGTATCACATTGTGTATGATTGTTATTGTAGTACAGTTTATTTCACAGAGATTTCAATTTGGATGAGAAGATAGAAGCTCTGCCATCTTTAAGCTTGGAAGAATTTCAACTGAAGAAAAAGGCACGAAAAAAGCGCAACCCATCTAATAACAGCTCAAAGAAGGCAATGGCGACAACCACTCCAGCGGCAGCTACTGCAACTACAAGACTGCGTGCAGCCAGTTTGGATACTCAGAGTGCCGGTATGTTTTATTCATCTACATATAATATTTATAACAGTCATTCCATTCAAATCAACACAGCTTTGAATTAAAATCTCTCTTGACCTCTCAGATTTTGATGAAACTTGCCATAGCAAGTGATCTTACTTACAGTAGTTATGAATGCAAATCATGAGAAAAAAAAATTATGTCTTCCGTTTGAAAGTTACTAAATATGAAATTATTCGTTACTAAGTACCTATGTTTATATTTTTTATTTAAAATATGCTGCATCCTGTAGTAGTTACTTACCATTTTCTCCGGAACCAGATGAGATACAGACCTCATTTTAAAACTCTTTTGATGTGCTTTAATTTGATGTATAACATGACAGGGGTTAAAATATAAACATTTTTCTTAAAAATCAAATACAGTAGCGTGCAAATTAATCTGAACAACGTAATTACTTATGCAAAAACACTCAAACGGGATAAAAAAAGGATCTAAGACATACCTCAGTAATCTATGTGGCCTCCCTTGTTCCTAATAACAGCTCTGAGACGATTTGGCATGGATTCCACTAATTTCCCACAAATATTCTTCATTTCTTCATCGCGAAACCATACACCAATGAGGGCAGAAATCATTTTCTCCTTTGTAGAACAATCCATTTTTTGCATTCTTCTTTTGCAAATTGACCACAAGTTCTCAATGGGGTTGATGTCGGGTGAGTTGCCTGGCCAGGGGAGTACCTGAATATTCTTCTTGTTGAAGAATTCTGTAGTTTTTCGAGATGTATGGCATGGTGCCAGGTCTTGTTGGAACACACCTCTGCCATCCGGAAATGATTTTTGCAACTGGGGTACGATTCTGGTTTCCAATAAGTGAATATATTTGTCAGAATTCATCATTCCCTTGATAGGTATTAATGCTCCAGGCCCTTCATGTGTAAAACAACCCCAAAACATTACTTTAGGGGAGTATTTGGGTGCTTGTTGGAGATGAGCTGCTGTTACTTTTTCGGATCCTTTCCATACGTAAGAAACACGGTGGCCGTGGACCTCGAAATGAGACTGGTCAGAAAAAAGTACATTCTCCCAGTTATTCACTGTCCGGTGTTGAAGTAATTTTGCCCACATTAAGCGTTTTTTGCACATAACAGGGATTAGCAGTTGCTTCTTAATAGGCTTACGAGCCCTTCGTCCAGCTTCCAAAAGCCTTCGCCGCACTGTTGTGACGTGAATATTCACCCCAGTGGTAGCCATTAACTCGCGGGTTAAGTCGACAGCAGTTAGTCTAGGATTTAATTTACTTTTCCTGACAATTAAATGATCATCTGCAGGTGAAGTCTTCCTTTTCCGGCCACAGTTTCCTTTTTTCTGGGGTGTGATAGATCCAGTCTCCCTGTATCGTTTTATGATTGAATTAACAGTAGCCAAACCGATGTGACATTCTGCAGCAATTTGCCTCGTGTCATAGAAGAATGCTCTGCTAATGTTATAATTTTAGACTGTTTTCGTGGAGTTGTATCCATTTGTGAAGACGACAGAATGTACACAGGATTGCAGTATTAAGTCTTCAACACAACTGAAATGCTTATAAGTACAAAACGACAGGCAAAATGTCACATATTATAAAAAAAAATAATGACAGACCTTCAACAATGGAATTACACGTACTACAGATGTCAATTAAAGCGGTATGAGCAGCTGTGAGGCCAACAATGACAGAAAATGAAAAAATATGTCGTGTTCGGATTAATTTGCACGCTACTGTAGATATGTATTCTTGTAAGTTTTTGAACTAGTTTTGACTTGAAGACTTGGTTGATTATACCCATTGCTCAATTATATTTTGAAGTTTTGATTGTGATGTCTTGTATGCAGGAACACAACTAAAATTCTTTCAATCATTTATTATTATAATACTCTGCTCTCTTAACTGAGTAAGCATATTGGGAATTAAATCAATGGCTTTCACAAAGATGCTATGAAATGTTTCACATAAATCAATTTTTATCGTGAAGTGGAAAGAAAAACCAGCAAAATTGTTTTCAACGTTTTTGTTTGAAATATCTCAAGGAGTAACCCCATGAAATTAATGACATTACTTACGATTCACTCCGTGTATTGAGAACTATTTTTATAGAAGTTCTCATTTAGAAATTCTCTTCAGTAATGAAACCACCAACTTTATTATTAACTGCAATAGTAGACGGACTTCCTTGATCAGTACCAATCATATCCTCGCTTTGTAGACTATTTACACTGTTGCTCGTATTATACATGTTCATAAACAATGAAATATTGATATAGCATAGCCTTATATGTAAGACAAAACGAAAATTGAACCACTGTCGAACATCACAAAGAACCAATCTTCCATTCCATGACACCAAGAGCCAAAAAAATCGTATAATTCACACTCTTGCAGCTATGACTGACTGTTTGTAATGAAACAGATTCTGTTTAGTTCGAAATAGAGAATGCCTTTCATTATTTTCATAAATTATGACCTTGTACATTTGAAATTGCATTTTGTAACACGAAAAATGCATTAATTGTAATCTATACAGCTTCGTGAACTATATGAATTTGATATTGAAAGTACCGTATCTATTGATGTGGCATGATACTTAGTCTCGGTCTTCAACATAACATATCGTGTCATTAACCAGATTATGCAGCATGGACGTGCCAATTTGTGTACTGTGATAGTAGATCGAATCATGTTCAATATTTCAGCAGAGTAATACATTCATACTGCCATGTTTGTTGATACAGTGAAACCTGTTCAAGATGGAAGTGACATGGTCCTAATTTTTTTTCCGTTGTGGACAGGTTTCCGTATTATTCAGGTGTGACATTAAAATGGAATTTTTGTCATTCATATACATGAAAAACAAAATGGCATGCCACAAACTGCTAGAAGTACAAAATATTCCATTTAACACTCATCACATTAAATCAGCTTTCTGTTGCTTATTACATTGGTGTATCATCTTGATTAAAATCTCATTTTCTGTATAAATATGTAACTCACTCATTAGTCATTAAACATTACTAAAGTTTACTAATCTCATTCTGTTTAATATCTAACACTATACTCTAATACTGTACTGCATATCACTGCACATTATTAATTAATTGGACTAGGAGCCATCTATTAGAAGCCTTGAATTATGGTTTATTTAATTTCTTTGCCAGTTCAATAGCTTGCTTTGCAAAACAGATCCAGAAATTGGCTTGTTCTTTGAAAGGTCATGAAGAACCCACTCCTACAACAGTTCATTTATTTCCACATAAACAGTTGCTTTCTGGTTCCTTTTGTGTCACCAATATTGGCCGCATGCCACTCACTCATTATGATCTTTATTTATTAAAGTGTCCCACCTGAGTTTTCCACAACTGTACTTCAATATTATTTCACATAGACTTTGTTTCTAATTTTCCTTTATTTCGATAACTTTTACTTCATCACTTAATGTTAATGCCACATTTTATGCAACTTTTTTTTTACCAGGAAATCACTACATTTGCGCTCTGTTTAGCTATGACAGTATACGGGTGTGAAGCATTGAAAATCTTTGAAGGGACTCGTCTGCCTAGTCAACAGGGTAATAAAATTTATGACCGACAGGCCAACACACCCACGTACCCTCTAGAATTTTGCAAAGAAAACTTGTTTTTATCTTAGTGACCTACATATTTCGTATATTCCTTGAAATTACACGCTGTTTCGAAATATAGTTACAAAGTATAGTGTGTGTCCAAAATATTGTTTCCGTTTTGAACAGTAGCAGACAGTTTCCGCGTTGGACAGTTTCCGTTTTATTCAGGAAAACTTACACATAATACATACAAATTTCGCCAGGACCAATAAATTGTTCCGAAATAGACAGGATTCCGGATTATTCAGGTTCCGATTTGAACAGGTTTCACTGTATTAGGCTTTTTCATGGGTAATTTATAGTTCTTATATACTGTTTGTTTATTTAAAAAACGAACAGTTAATCTGCAAAATGGATAATCGGGCAATGGAAAATTGAGGTTCTACTGCATGTACAAATTTTTTTCGGTACTTCTTTTGGGACCACTCTGTAAAGACATTTGGTTGCGTAAGGAGATGTTTTTATCTTAAAACAATATTTCATGCAACTATCATAAGTGGAAGTGTATTAGAAGTTTTGATTGGCAGCTCTTAACTTTGGCAGTTTAATTCGTAACTTTCAGCTATACCAGAAGCATTGAGTCCTGGCACAGAGCGGTCTCCTGAACAAAGGACTTCTCCCAGTATTGTGAAGGCAGCATCTCCCCCACACATAATCTCGACAATCTCTGCTGCAGCCACAACTTCTACAACTCACCTAGTAGGCAGCCAGAAACGCAAAGCTCGAAAGCAGTGCATAACTCGACTGGACCCTGATAACGTTCACAACAGCAGAGGTAAGTATCTGTCTCCTATGCAGCCTTGTGAAATTATATATATTATATATATTATTTTAATGTACCGAAGTACATATGATATTTCCATGCAGATATTCTGCGTCATCATATGATGAAAGAGTAATGGAACAGTATTCTCCCTGGCGCCGGGATTTGAACCCGGGTTTTCAGCTCTACATGCTGATGCTTTATCCACTAAGCCACACCGGATTCCACCCCGGCTTCGGACAGAATCGTCTCAGATCAAGTTCCAACTCCTGGGTTCCCTCTAGTGGCCGCCCTCTGCACTACGTCATAGATGTCTATGAACGTAGGACCAAAGTCCACACATGTGCTGAGGTGCACTCGTTATGAGTGACTAGTTGGCCGGGATCCGACGGAATTAGCGCCGTCTTAAAAAAAATGTATATATATATATATATATATGATATGCATAAATCACTTCGTGATTTAAGACGGCGCGTATTCCGTCGGATCCCAGCCAACTAGTCACTCATAACGAGTGCACCTCAGCATATGTGTGGACTTCGGTCCTACATTCAGAGACATCTATGACATAGTACAGAGGGCAGCCACTACAGGGAACCAAGGAGTTGGAACTTTATCTGAGACAATTCTGTCTGACGCCGGGGTGGAATCCGGTTTGGCTTAATGGATAAAGCATCAGCACATAGAGCTGAAAACCCGGGTTCAAATCCTGGCGCCGGAGAGAATTTTTCTCCTTTCCATTACTCTTTCATCGCTTGTGAAATTAGTTTAGTGTTGTTTTCATTCATTCATTTATTTTATTCCATAGATTTTACATGAGCAATGAAGCTTTAAGATGTGGAACAAGTCAAAATTTTACAATATTACAATTACAATTTTTACAGTTTTACAATTGAAGAGTCCACTGCAAGAATGATGGAGTCACTTTCTTGTCGAAAATGAACCAAGACTGTCAATGCATAGCTTAAGACATATACAATGTACATAGAGAGTTATAAGGCATTAACACTGATAGTCATTGTCCAGTAATGATCGGAAAATCACAGTTAAGCTTCGATCGCTAAGCATTTCAAACTTTCAATTCCTTCTCCTGAAAAATGTGTTGTTGTTGTTTTCTAATGCCAGGCGTTTGACAATAAAGTCATTTGACCTCTTGCACTCCAATATTTTTCAAAGATATTATCATGACCAGCCACTGAAGCACAGATTTTGAGGTGTTCCGAATCCATTTCTTGGTTTGAGTTGCACAATGGGCAGTTAGGGGATTGATATATTCCAGTTCTATGCAGGTGTTTGGCCAAACAATCATGGCCTATTGCCAATCTAAATGCAGCTACAGACGATTTTCGTGGTAAATCGGGAATTAACTGTGGATTTTGATGCAGAGAGTTCCATTTTTTCCCTTGGGGTTGAGTTATCAAATTTTGTTTGTTGAAGTCTAAGTATGTAGATTTAATAAATCTCTTCACAGAGTAATACGTAGATTTAGTAACAGGTCTGTAAGTAGCAGTGCTGCCCTTCTTTGCTAAAGCATCCATCATTCTTACAGTGGACTCTTCAATTTAATAATTTTCTACAATTTTTACAATTTTGTGCAATTTTTTACAATATTTTGGCGAGATGTAGTGAGATGAGGTGAGGTCCGAGGATTCGCCAAAAGATTACCCGGCATTTGCCTTTTGGTTGGGGAAAACCTCGGAAAAACCCAACCAGGTAATCAAATCAAAGGGGTTGATGCCGAGGACTCGCCATAGACCATCCGGCTTCAGTCCCACGGCCGGGGAAAACCTCGGAAGAAACCAAAGACCAAAGGGGGATCCAACCCAAGCCCGAACACAGCTCTGGATCAGCAGCCCAGCGAGTCTGTCGACTGAGCTACATCGATGGCTCTACTAAAAATATACAATACATAGCCAATCAGATTATTAAATTTACAAATGCAAATGATCATTCATCAGTTGAGCTATATGTATAATACAAAACAAGTAAGTTAATTAAATTTAAAGCATAAACAATTCAATCAGTTGTGCGAATGTAAAGATATTATCGGGTTGTCATTGACGACAGTTGAGATGAAGAGAAATTGCCATAGAAATAGCTTATTGCTATATTTGCTATGTACAAGAAGTTCACGAGACTTTGTTGTTGTTCAGTCAACTGTCCGAAGACAGGTTTGAACTTCATAAGTGACACCAATGAGCCAGGAGATAATGAGGTAGGAACATAGGCGGAGTTATGGGGGGCAGTGCCCCCCCCCCCAAACTTGTCCGAACTCTTTCTTTTATTAACATTACAAAATATTGAATTCAAAAGATATTTTTTGCTTTTGTTTATGATTAAGTTTCTGTGCTTAAATTGACGAATTAATGTCTCTGTTAGCACTGTTACTTGGTTTTATTGTTGTATATGTGTTCCTGTACAAGAGAGAAAAAAAGAGGGATTGTTTTTAATTATGAGAGCAACACTAGGATATAGTCGCTTGGACCACAAAAGAAATGAGGATATCATGCAAGAACTTCAATTACAACCAGTCTTACAGTTTATAAACAAGTACCAGCTGCAGTGGAAAAACCATCTCCAATGAATGAATCGGAATAGACTTCCAAAAGCCATTTTTCAATACCGTCCTCAAGGGAAGAGATCTTCAGGCCGTCCAGAAAGAAAAGGTGGATCGAGAATGACTCACTGAGACCATAATGGGCCTTGGGCCTTATACTTGTTTGGATGATGATGGTGATGATGTGATGATAAGTACCATGGTGGGTTGACAACCATGTTCGTGTGTCAACTGTTTTTCTAATGTCAAGTCTTGTTATTGTTGTTGTTTTATATTATTGTGTTTGGTTACGTCTCTAAAGGTGGAATTCATAGTCGTCACTTATAAAATGAGTGAACCCTTAAGTAATAAGTGTTTGCTTATAATAAGGGAACCCTTAAGTCAATTCCGAATTCATAGACAACACTTATTTTCACGTAATGAGTGCTCACTTACAGCTGCCGGACATGACGTCATAACAAAAGCTGACCCTCATTGAACTAATCAAAAGCAGCTCTACATGTGGAGTTGCTGTAACAACGAGTTATCAATATTATTGTACTGAATAAGTTACATACAGCAATAGTTTCATGATATGTTGTTAAATTCTAGTTGCATGTTAGTTATAGTTATAATCAGATATCCTACTAATTGGAACACATGTTCTGTAGTGGTGAATTTCTTAAATAAATAAATTAAGCCTATTAGGCCTACTATATAATACTGTATATTGAATTTATTAACATAGTGTTATATTTACTCTGTAATTTGCCAATTACAGCTACATTTTACATTTTTGGCTATGATATCTATATTTAAATCTTTTTAATTTATTTTTATTTGGTATTTGGTATTTCATTTATATCTATATCTGTGTCTTTTATTTAGGTAGTATCTATTTGTTTTTTTTTTTTTTTTTTTTTTTTTTTTTCATTTTTAATTTTTAATTTGTAATTACACTTATATGTTGCATTTGTGTCTGCTTTATCTCTTTTTTTCATGTTATATGCAATTCTATGTTTTTTTTTTAACAAATATCTGAACTGTCTATTGTAATTGGGGCTTTGCCCTGTTATGGACATAAATAAATAAATAAAAAATAACGATCAATTTGGCTGAAAATAAGTATGCCGAAAGGAAAGAATTTTTCTGAAGAAGAACGACTTCGAGAGCATGTTTTAAGGCATAAAGACATCTGTAGAAAACAGGCAATTGTTTGTTAAAGGCACTAAAATATCAACAACTGTGGTCTTGCAAAAACGATATCGCTTCTTA